>NW_027179536.1:0-35570 GCF_036669935.1 Montipora foliosa | reverse complement strand
GTTTGAAATTCCCAATGCACTTCACGGAAAGGCTTGCTAATCATTGTTAACGATGAGCAGGACAGACGAGTCAGGGACAATACAGACTTTTGTGAGGCAGAAAATTCGGAAAACGCTGGAACTCCAATAAAAACACTACATAAACCTGCAGGTGAAAGGTTACGTTATATGTAATTTGCAATTACCGTGAATACCCTTTAGATCTCCGATTATCCTTTTGGAAATGATAATCCATCCATAAATCATTAAACGCCAAATTCAGTTCCGTTACCTCGTTCCTTCGTTCGTCCTTGCGGCCGTTCGCCGGCGTTCGCTGCGTGTCGTTCGTTTCAGTACTGATCTGGAAAGCATGGCACCGGCAACCATCATATTCATAGTCATGTCATCTACAATATTCTTGCAGACCTCAAAGGTTGTGTTCAAAAAAACAGCCTGGAACTGGAGATTTTTGCTTGAAATCTGATTGTAATTACATCATAACTGAACAAGAATTGCTTTTGTTAGTTTTCAGGTGAACGAGGTCGGCGGAATTAATAAAAAAGCGGCATTATGTCATGGCCTTTACGGTTTATCCGTAAATTCTCTGTAGATGTTTATTAGTTGTCTGTCTCCAGTTTTGTTGTCCTTATTTTCATAGGATTACGAAACAGCTTAACCAAACGTACCAGCAAAGACAATATAATACATAACCACATTCACACATTATTTTAAGAGACAGTGCAATTGTGGCCACAAAGTCGTGTTCGATTCATAGGTCAACATACATCTGATAAGGGGCTTGGTGAAGAGCAAGGTAGACAAAGGATGAATAAAGCCCCACGTGGGATCGCTCGAGAAGGTCTGTCGCAAAGAGAACGAAGAGGTGCAGCAACAATGCGCGGCGATATGTCAAATACTTGTCCCGATTTTTGTTGCTAAGGAAGGATGCGACGGAGATGTGACTCGATAAAAACCATATTGACTTGATATTACGTGTAGGGGAATTGCCGAAAATTCTTGGGCACCCCTAAAATATCCTTACCTTATTGTTGGCAAATGGTAGTAACGGCTTTTGACCTTAAAAGGGAAACTTCGTGTTGTGGAGGAGATGTCAGAAAAATTGCGGAGCGTCATTCTTTATTTTCTTGCAATTTCTGGCCCGAGCTAGTGCACCTAAGAAGGCAGAACCCTAAATTTGTGGGCAATCGGTTGTTCGGTCCGTTTTAGTTTATCCAAGAAGAAAGTTGGACGAGAGTGGGCCGTCCTCAAGAAAGCAAAAAAACCGTTGGTACTTCTGCAAAAGAAACGCTGAAATGTGATGTGACAGCGATGCCTGCCCCGTCCTTTTCGTGGTGTCAGAGCCGGGAGAAAGAATAACAGTGTCAACGTAAGGTAAACTACAGACTAGGTTGCAAAAGTTGGTGAGGACACTCCCTTTAAAACCTTCCCCCACCCCCCTCCCTCTCCCCTTTTAACTGTGAAGACGTGGTTCCGTTTTTAGCATTATTTTACATTGCTAGCAACCCAATGATAAGGGGTGGAGGGGGCTGCGCAGTGTGCGAGGTATTAGATAAATTAATTAACGTCCACTCCCGGCGAAGGTGAAGTGTCCCCATATATGTTTGCAACCCTGTTCTAGCAGACCGCCTTTTTCCGCGCTTTTGTAAAATTTTCAATAGATAGAAGGTTTTTTGCATTTGCTGATTTCGCTAACCAGGTTCAAGGAAAGTGGGTTGAATCAGGCTATTGATAGAAGGTTTAGAGCACGAACCGACAATCAGCCAAGAGGACATGACCTGATATTTGTTCGTTGATTGAATCATGTTAGTCTCTTTGTTCTGGCTTCCTAAACTGACAAAGTTACGTTGCTAGTTTTGTTACGGCGAGAATTTCCCCTACTATGGATGACAACCGGTTAAACTTCGCCATGGTGTGGATGTTGTCACAAAAACATCTGAAACACTTCCAGCTTTGCAACCAGCGGCCAACAGCTTTTAGTCTAAGCTGAGATCACTCGATGAAGCAGATGCTCAACATTGTACAGGATTAGGGACCAACACAAGCTCCACCAAATTTTTGCAACGCGCCCGATTACTGTTAATTATTTCGAGATTACAAGAAAGTTACTTTTGATTTTTTTTTCAGAAATCGGGTTAAGCTGGGAAACAACAAATTGCATTTTCAAGACTTGATAGTTCGACGAAAGAATGCTCTTTATCAGTGTGTTGCTAAAAAATATTAACGGAATAGGATTGTATCGTCTAACCTGGGTCCATGTATTGGTGTGAGAAATTTTGGTTTTGGTTCAAATACATTAAACTGATTAAGCTACCAGGTAAGATAGGATGTTCATTCATGTGAGTTGTTACCATGGCCACGAAGAACAACAGTTCATATGTTCACCATGCGGATTGTCACAGGTCAGATAGAAATCGATGGACAGAACCGCGATACGCTTTGAACACACACCAAAAAAAAAACACAAACCTGCTGGGCATCCATGACGAGAATATTTTCCTCGGGAACCTGGAAAAGATAAATCCTTTAGACAGCCATGGTTAAACTATGGCAGGGTGTATATCAATTAATATCACTTAACACACAAACTAAACCGCTTCATCGGACTTCTTTTCACCACATGTTTGCCCAATTGCCTGCACCGATATTACTAAGCAAGGGCGCCAGCTTATGACAAAAACCATCTCGCGTTACAGACGGGAATTTCCGGTTGCTTGAGAGAAATAATCCGATCAAATACGCCCCTTCGTGTCATTACTTCTGTTACAACCCAAGAATGTCACCTTTTTTCCTGCGTTTTTTACTGTCTGTCAATGATAAACGGACATGCGGCCACAAATGACATACTTGTCAAATTTGAACGACATGACAGCAGGTCCAGTCATCCATGAACATTGTTATTGTAAGATGATAACTTCTCTGGGCGCTTTTCTCAGCCTGTTAATACCATCAAAACCCCACTCCATTCCAATCAATAAACAAATAAACCACCTGACATTTGAACCAACAAGAACGAAACTAACAATCAAATGGCCCGAGTTATGTAGAAGATGAGCAGCATGGTTAGGAAAACAAACGCACGTTTACACGAAAATTTTGTGCAAGACGTTAGTACCTTAGATCGCTCGAAAACTCAGACCCATTTCAAATGTTTTAAAATCGAGGCCCAAAGCCCTCAGAAATATCTGGATTTTTTTTCGAAGGAATGGAAGTTTGTTTGCCCAAGGGGTTGTTTATCTCAGATTATCTGTATAATCATAATTAGTCGGCACCGGCTTGATGTCTAGCAAATGTCAAACAAGCCCCACTCATCAGGGCCCGGGCATCAGGCATTCCAAGGCATAGGACATCTTCCATTCTAGCAGGACGAGGAACACGAAATATCCCATCCAAACTGATTTTCCCTTGCATTGAGGCCTATTCTTACAACTGGCTGGTTGAACTTACGTTTAATATTTTCATTCAGATAAGCAATTCACGAAGGGCGTTCACTAACCACAATGAGTATGGCGTCACAAGAACTCTTCACTGGGATCCTTGGCCGTCTCTCGAGGATTAAGACTGACAGCCCACTCATATAATTGATATGACGGATCCATTCAACCCGTTCGAAGCTTTCCCATGATCATACTCCACCGCTTGATCTCTCAACACTACGAAACTCACCTGATCTGCTGGTTGGTCCTCACACAAGACTGCAAAGTGGACAAATATGGTGATAAAGCCCTGCGATGGAAAAGCATTCTGCGTTTTTCTCCGACGTTATTTGTTCTCCTGGCGTGTTTGTTGTTCGCCACGCGCACGTGCATTGGTCAAGGTATTCTGCATTCATTGTCTATTAGATTTCTGGAAAATAGCTTTCTATATAGATCCAGACCTAATGCAGTTCTTCGTAATAGAGGAATTGTCCTCCATCGGTAGTTCGTCTTTCTCAGACACAGGTTGCATGCCAATGGAAATTAATATATTGCATATGGTCTCCAAATTGATTGTGTTACCTCAAAGTTACAAAGAGGGCAACTTGAACTTACACATCAACGTCTGCCTCTGTTGAAACTAGTAACCTCTGCGTCTCTTTTCTGTAAGCTTGATTTCTTTTTTTTTTGTTTTGCAAGGCTTTGCGAACCTGAATTTTCTTTTTGCACTTACAAACCCAAAACCCAAAGGCGGGGATGGGAAGAACAAAGAACAGGAACCCTGACACGAAACACTAGAAATTTGAATCAGGAAGATATTTCCACTTCTCGTTGCCTTCTAAACCCCAGGAAGTGTGACAAGTCAAGATGTTTATCTCGTACCGTTCCTTTCTGTCTGAGAACTCCGATATTCGCTTTATGAATAGGAGATTTTACTTCGCGCTCTTTCAGGCAATGTTGTGGGTTAGGCAAATACCGTAAGTCGCACTGCCTCCCCATATTTTATAGTGTACTAGTTCAACCAGATCAAAGTTATATTGTTGTAGTGCTGCTTTTGACCGGTGTTGTGCTCTAAAGCCAAACAGTGTTTTGCCATGATTGGCGATAGTTGTAAATTGTTTATGGATTCATCTAGTTATAAAGCGACAATGACAATTGGTGTGACAATCAGTTGAAATATCAGGTGTAATTACAAATTCCAGCATTAACTTCATAAGGCATGGTTAGCACAAGTACCGAGGGTGGCAAACTCGAAAGCGGACTGCTTCTTTGTCAACCACACATCTCTTGTATTCACAATGACTGAAAGTTACTTTTTGATACTTTAAGTTATTAATTGCATAATTGGTTTTTCACGTGGACTGTTCATCAAAAAATTTGAGGTTTTAGTTGTAGGTAGTTATTAGAACCGCTGAAGAATGATCTTTTCACAATATTTCCGTTTGATAGGGGTTTTTCGTCTTGTGACAAAGCTAAGGTTGAATTTCTAAGCTTTTGCATTGCCGTGATATTAACAAT
The DNA here is from genome assembly GCF_036669935.1 of Montipora foliosa. Taxonomy (NCBI): domain Eukaryota; kingdom Metazoa; phylum Cnidaria; class Anthozoa; order Scleractinia; family Acroporidae; genus Montipora; species Montipora foliosa. The sequence continues at coordinate 30,639 of NW_027179536.1, read as the reverse complement.
TGCGGCCGAGAATGCTGTCACGGTAGGGTGAAAAAAGTGATCTTTCCGTTGTGATTTTGCAATCTGGACAGTCTATGTATGAGAATAAGTACTCATCATACATGTTTAATTTGCCCTGAAGAAGCTGACTACTCAGGCTTTTTCTAAGCAAAACTCGATGACATGTGTTTTTGTTAGCTTCCGGCACGCCATAATTATGCCGACTCAGAGGTGGACACAAACATGGTGTCTCCATACAAAGCCTGAGATTTTTGAGTAGTAACATTTCTTCGAATATCTTCACGCCACGAAACATTCGAACAGACGTGAACCCTTGCGAGACTGTGTGGGATATTCATCTTCTTTACCTCTTTGAGTATTGACTTCTTTTTGTTAAATGGGCTTGATGATGGATGTTGTGGCAGTGAAAACCGGTCCAATGTAGACCCTGTCACGCGTTTCTGACAGTGACTGGATGGGAATTTTGCCGACTTCAAAATCCTTAATGGTTCCTGGACGGTTGCGGATATAGCGAGAATACTTCTATCAAAAAAGCACTTTTATTGAGATTGTTTTCGTGAAGTATAAAACGAAAGTTGTAAATTTCACATGAACTGACTCTTGGCGCAATCAAAATTATGCCAATTACCACGAAATGTGAAGCGGACACTGCGGAGTTCTTCATATTTAATTTTAGACGTTGTGCCTTGTGCAATGATCTAATTTTCCGTTGAGCGATGATATTTTTTTTGAAAATAAAATGACGGAAATGGTTTTATTATTTTTAAATCTGCCACTTAGTAGAGGAGTTATAGAGCGTTTGGAATTCGGCCAAAATCCCATACATTCACCCCACAACCAACCTGCTGTCAGGAAAAAAGTGACAATGGGGTCCATTCTACATAGAACCGAACTTTCATAACGTTTTATCAATACACCTCTTTGGGAATTAGTGTGTAAAAAAATGAGCCACGAAACCATAAAAAAAATGCTTGCGAAGCAGAAAACTTGCGAATGGGCTGATTAGTAATAAGAACTTGGCAGTAATTGCTGTTAATGGCAAATTTATCTACCAAGTTAAGCGGCAACGATGAAGTAATAAAAAAAATGGTAATTAAAGGGCTGCATTTATATAGAGCCCTTATTACTAACCGGTCTCAAAAGGCTGCTTTACAATGATCAATTTACCCCAGCTGACTGTGAAGCATATACCAGCGCAACTAGCAGGCGCTTCTAAGCAGCCCAGGCATGCTGGTACTCATTTTACCGACCTCGGAAGGATGGAAACCTGACGTGAACTTTAGCGGGAAAGAAGGTCGCCAAATATTCCAGTCTCGGCAGAACTGGGAATGGAACCGGGACCTTAGGGTTGGAAGGCAGAGATCTCACCACTGCGGCACACCCTCCGCCTGAAGTGTTCAAATGACAGACGGCACGCGAATACCCACGCGTTGTTGTTGTCATCGTGATAGAAATGTTACTGGCACCAAGTAGTTTACAAATAAATAAATTATTCATCGATAAAAGTGAAATTATATCGGAAAAAACATAGAGCCAAGGCATTTATAAGAGAAAGAAGAGATCAACGTCGGGAACCTGTGCTTGTCAAAAGACAGAAAAGCTCAAGAAAAAGAACTGTGGAGAAACGTTGAAAAGAAGAGGAAAAGCAGAAAGAATGAACATTGGGCTATCTGTCATAGCATCATTTTATTACTATTTTACAAGAGGTGGTCTTGTAAAAATGCTTTCGAGGAATACTACACGCAATGCAAATTAGTCTTTCCTAGATCTCAGTCCCAAGGATAGCGCCCTAGGAAGTCCCAACATTTCAACATTTCAGATGGCTCGTTCATGGTTCACCAAGTTAGGGAAGTCATCTAAAGTGAAAAGATAAACAATGAAGCCGTTACAGAGCTTGTAACTAAGAGCCTTAACCGTCCAATGCACAATTATTTACAAACGTGACATGCTTCGTTGATGGGCGTACGGGGGTGTAGTGTCGGAGCAAAAAACGTTCCGAAAGCGGATTGCAGGGAAAGCTTACCCACTCCCCCCGCAAAGCATAACGACGAACAGTTGAAAGTGACTGAGCAAAATCGAGGGCCAAAATCGACCCCCAGTCAATTCCATCTGGCTGGGTTTGCGGTGCTCCGAGATCCCAAATGGATCGTATGTCGGCAGCCGTGTGGCTGTTTCACATGCATTCGTTCCGATCCCGTTGCGCCGGTTGACCCTGAAAAAGCCCTTGTAGGGAGCAGTCAACATAATGCGCACAATTATCATTTACTGAGCTGTTCAGAATAAACGTTTCAAGAACCTATGCCGAAGACACAACGATTGGAATTAAAATGCACAAAAATTTCAAAGACGTGGTTTGGTAAGAACGTTAACCCATCATGTAATATAAATGTCATGTCGCACTATTCAACACTGTGATACATTCATTTGTTAATTCTTGTGGATCTCACATACTTATCACCCAAAAACCTCGTTTCTTTTAGACGGCGGGTGTATTCCAGTTTACAAAGGCGACAATGCGAGTGTCGGAGTCTTCATCAGAGGCTTGGATCACCATCGAGAACCCTGGTTAATACAAGCGTGCCAGCTCGTTCTTCGGTGAAGATTGACAAATGATGTCCAGAATACCTAATAATGTTTTAATGAACTTGCAAATAACAATTAAGGTGCTGTAATGTACTGACAATGAAATACTACTAATAAGACACTAATTGCGTTCGAGGAGAAAAACGCATTCTACTCGGTTCAGTCCCCGCCGGAAATGTCCCTCGGGTATCGATTGTGATGCAATACGATTTTCCGGCGTTTGGACACCATGTTGGTATGGGACAAAATACCCTCGATCTCATTTGATAGTTGTCACAGATTGCCCAAGGAAAAGTTAAGTCCTGTTGGACGGGGGTCAATACCAGGATGGGTGTCCGAAAATGTCTCGTCGATGACAAAACAGGGATCGGACGCAACTCAATAATCTGGGATTACTGCTGGTAATAAAATCTGTTTGTGTGATTGAATCGCTGAGTGACAGAGTGAAACGGACGAACTAACTAAAGGACGAACTAACTAATGAACTAACGAACGAACGAACGAAACCCATGGCGAAAGGATCCACAAACCCGTCCCTCCTCAGTAATCCAATCATTCCTTTTTTTTAGTTAATTTCCACAGGATTTTGACAGCAACCTCAGGGGTAGACTACTTGTTAAGCGACCAAACCGGTGGAGGGTTAGGTTTTGACCTGGCGACACTGCAAAACTCAGACGTAGTGTTGATTATTGACGATGCCATAACCGAAAATGACGAGTCGTTTCAGCTAGGACTATTCGCTTCTAGTGGTCCTGCTTACTCCAGGGAGTCAGAATTGGATCACCGTCATGTGGTAACCCGGTGATCAGATCGAAGACAAGTGTATGCTCCTATGGGAAAACACCTTCCACCAGGCAGCACCTTCAACGGGAGAGCGCACCATCCGAAGGGAGCAACCTCCGGGCCTTTCTCACAATCGGTCGGTGGACGATGTGCATCATTGAGAGTGGACAAGCACGACCCCAAGAAGATTTCCCCTGATCCATACATACCAAGCAGTTTTGGTTCTCCATTGTCGACGAAATTGGGTTTAGGATTATCACCACTTTCGTCAAAAGATACCTTTCTTCGTGGAAAGACATACTAGTTTCAAATTTCAATACTCCACTACATACGAAAAGAGTGGGGGGTTTTCGATCTGTGCCCTCTGAAATTCTCTGAACAAAAAACTTGATCATGATGTTCTGATTTACCAGAGGAAGACATGTCCGTTTTACGGTTGTCCTGCTAAAGCTGCTCTTCAGCTCTCTGATGCATGCTTCTGCTATGAATCCTTTATTGACGAGAAACTTTATTTTCCTTTCGGTTGGCTTTCATCGCTGATTTTATAGTTCCACTGGTATAGTCCATGACGGGTTTACTGATCTGGACAACTTGTAGTATTCTTCCAGTTGCGGTGTTAAAATATGTGGGTTATTCTGTTTATTCCGAATTTTTTTTTTGTCAATCAACCGATTATTGATTTCTGTCCATTTGGGAACAAACGATGTAATTCTTACCTAAAAATCCTTTGGTAGCTTGTGTTGTCTCACTGCTAAGGGCACTGATCAACACTGCTATCGGAGGCCATTTTGTTAAAGTCATTGCCCTGCGGAAAATTATCGGATGAAGTCTGAAATACAAGAAAACCACAAAAACATCCGTTTATTACCCAGATACATTATTAACCTCCGCACGTAACCAAAGATGAAAACTTTTGCGTACCAATTTTTTTTTTGTCTCTGACAGAGGAGCGGTTTTTTTAAAGTCGCAATTGTTTTTGAATGTGGGGATTGGCTTAAAATCCTTACCGTTCACATTTTTATCACAGCTCTGATTGAAGATACAAGCAATTGTCATTTGGTTGCACACGTTTTCGCCCACACTGAGCGGCGGCTACATGTTTTAGCTTTGCTTTATGATTGGTTTACTTACTGGTGGATTAGCCACTTTGGAGTTGCTTGTTTTGCTCGGTTTCGAAGCGCCGTCTTGGTACGCAGCTATTGAAAGGAGAATGAGGTTGATTTGCACAAGATTTATACGCCGACAACTCATTTCTACCGGATTTGAATGGTTGTGCACCAGGAATCGCTTTGAAAACTGAGACATGCACAAACTCGGAAATGGGCCATTGTTATTTGCAAGTGGAATTACTTTGGTTTGAGTTCACGGTCTTTGATTACGGTTTTCACGCTCTCACCATTCGAGTACGTTCTGAATTCAACAGTCCGCTCTAGGCATGTCAGGGAAACGAACTGATCGTGCGAGAGCTGTCGTTTGTTTATTTATCAGCGTTTTTGCGAGAGAAAATTTACGGCCAAGTGATGCTACTGAGTAGCTTAGCTATCGGTAAATGTTATTAGGCCAAGACGACCAAGATTTAATGCCTAATTCGCTAACGGCTTATCATTAAAAAGGCCGCAAAAATTCTTAAATGAAAAAGGCACATTGTCGTTCTGATCCACCAGCAAACAATGGACGCGCCTCTGGTTCAATGGATGGCGTGTCTTAAATTGATCGTATATTTTAACACGGGGTTTGCCAATGAAACCAGGGTGTGCAAGTCGAGCAGGCACAGGTCTGCGAAGTGGCACTTGACGAGCATAACGTGTTGTGTGTTCAGCTACGATTCGTTCGCGGCTCGATCCACAAAGACACAAAATGAAGGCCTTCGCTGTTCTGCGAATCTCCGTTGACTTCACTTTGGGTATGCAATACTACTTGTTGGAACCAAATCAAGAACGTATTACTTTAGACATAGCAAATTAAACACCTCTGCTCTTCTAATTTCAGCATGGTTCTTTAGAGTCTTTCTCAAGGGATTTTGACCCAGTTTTGTCCCAAGACATGAATTCCCATTACTTGTAAAGATTTCCAGTTTCTTTAATCGGACTTGTTTAAGAATTGCTGCACACCAATTTTTATTCACTTCACAGTTCATTTCAAGCACGAATGTTACTCGAATCAAGAGCCCTTCCTCTGTTTATAACAGGATATCATCAGACAAGTTGTTGTCCACTGCAACTTGAAACAAGGAGAACGCATATTTCATGTCTGATTAGCTCTAATTCAATTTTTGCTGCACTAGCTTATGATTAGAAAGCTAAGATATATTCACCTATCCGAAATATTTCTAAATAATCTGTTGGGTGCTCTGCCAGTATTACCATATGATAATCGAAATTTGCTCAATTCGTTTAACATTGTTAAAGTTTACTAATCGTTGCTCTCCTATTTTTCCATCACGCTGTCCGCAGTTGACAACATTACGTTGGATTACCAAGGCCAGTAAGCTCTGATATATTTTTAACTTGGTGTTTAACGATCAATTCGCCCACTTAGAAAGAAACATTCGCCCCCAAACAATTCACCATCACATGTTCTCAAGCCCCCAACGACTCCACTCGCTCAGTAATCATAGGAACGAAAAATACAGATGGTGTCGTTGTTTTTCCCAACCAAGTTCAGTCGTAAAGAGGAATGATGGAAAGGTCATTGACGGTGGCGATGCGACCCTTAATGGCGAAGGTTTAGTGTCAGAAAATCTACGGCGAGAAGATTGAGTTCAAGGTGTTAAACGTCACCCAGCAATCATCGGTCCGAGTTCTTTAAAAAACTGCAATTGTTTGGGTTTGGTTTTTTAAGGGTTTACAAATGCAAATTACATCATGCATCTTCCTTTACAGTCTTTCCAGTATGAGGCTGCAATCTTGCATTCAAAGCATGTTTTATTTGTTTTGTTTGGGTCATCTGCGTGTCCTTCGTTTGGTAACCTCGTGCTCAAATCAGTTTTACACAAAATTCAACAATGCAAAAATGGGTTTAAAAAAGTTTTCTGCCGTTTGATAGGCCGCCAAACTACGGCAACCTCGATTCACCCTGTTGGTAATCAAATTCTTTCGAAATCTCCACTTTTCGTGGGCCGCTGAATTTGTTATAAGAACCACCCTACTTTGTTTCTTCCTCGCATGTTATTCTCAATTTATTTACCTTTTGCTGTTCCTTGTTTATGGACTTCAAGGTCTTTATAAAGCAAACTCTTGTTTTTGGTTGTAATCTTTAAATCTAAGCTTTTCAAGCAATTTCACAGAAAGCGTTTTTTCGCGTTGAAATGTTTGTTTGTAGGTCAAACAATCGCGCCCAGCGTATTTTAAGCTTGAAGCTGGAAATGATCTGCGGAGGGGAGCCAATATAAACGGATATGATTATTCATAGATTAATTCGAATACAAGGGCGGGTTGTTTGGGAAACAGCCGAGCAGCTCTGTTCATTCAGCCATGAAGGTTAAAACGCTATTTGAAATTCCGAAACGTTAAGTGGATTGGTTTATCACTCTCAGTAGTTACAAGGCGAGACAGATTGTCACACAGTTCTCAAGAATGAAAAGTATTTCGAAATTTTCGTCAATCTTTTAAACAGACAATAAAAAATGTCTCCCCATTCTCAGTTGCACATGGCTGTCTGTCGATTTCTGTTGTTATGCTGAGGTTATTAAAACAAGAATTATCTGGAACAAAAAAGGTAAAATTAATGAGCGTGTCGTTTTTGAAGGAAGGCTAACATAGACCGCACGTCACCACCAGAACTTTCAAGAAGTGTTTTTCTTCCAACTAGTTCATGTAAATTATTTTCTCCATTGGTTTTTTCCTTCAAAACACTGCTTTCGTCAACGAACAGACCGTTAATTAACAGAGTTGACCAACTTTAGATCACTTACTAACTGAACAATGAATTAAAACGCGGTTTTGAATGGGTCGCGCCCGTGTTTTACGGCATGTCTTACTGTTGATTATTTCGGAGGGACACTTACGAAATTTGCGTGCGTCAAAACACTGCTTTCCGGTACAACGAACAGCCGTTAATTACCAGAGTTGACCACTTTTAGACCACTTAATAACTCAAAAAATGAATTAAAACGCGGTTGTGAATGGTCGCCCAGTGTTTCGGCATGTCTCACTGTTGATATTTAGGAGGGACACTTACGAACTCAGTCAAAACCAGCTGTATTAAATTCGTTACTTATTTAAAACTGGCTAAGGTACTGAATGCTCCGGATACGTTCGAGAAGTGTCATTTGTAATTATCAATGCATGAAGCAGTTTCATCTCACAGTTCTTTGTGCGTAAAACGATACGATGATGTGCCTGGCTAGGATTTTTTTAACTTCCGATCATCTGATGCATGCCACCCGAGATTTCCAAACCCCATCTCCAGCCGTAACAATGGTGGGACACTGAACTACAGTAAACGGCTACGTTTCCAATTCTGGTTGGCTGAAAATGGACTGCCCGCGATTTTTAAACCAATCACCAGGCATAGCTACGCAAAAACAACCAATGGCTTAGTTTCTAAGGGACGTATGGTACTTTGTCGGTTTGCTCCTGTTGATTGAAGCACAGTTTTTGATACCACCAAATTTTAATGCAGACACAAGCTAAAATCCAGTTAAAATCCAACACGAATAAAAATACTCAATGGAACATGATTGTCACAACATAGCCACTCATTTTTTTCCCTGAATTGCCGTGAAGTGGTGCGATTATCAAGACCGTAATGAAGCGTAATGAAGAACCTATTCAATAGAGAAATATTTTACATCATAACACACTGCATTCGATGCCCGCCAACTCGCTATCGTTTTAAAACCAGCCACTTAAACGAGCACAGTGGCCTTCCTAATTTTAGGACCATTCACACCATCGACTTCAACAAAATCAGCGCCTCTCTGAATCAATCTAAGTTTAAAGCATTCTTACGGTTCTTGATGTGAGGCACCAAGCCAACACGCAGAAAAAAAGTTTCATTTTCCAAGTTCAAAGTAATACGAAGGAGTGACCCCCCGAGAACTTTCTGAATATTTGAAAAAAAAAAAACGAAAACCCTCAATAACTTACTGGGGGGTTGAGTAGAGTAAATAGGTTCTATTGCTCTGAGTCGCTGTTTGTTCTCGGTTTCGTGCCATGGCGGCGAGGTTAGTGTCCCCGGAAAAAAAAGCAAGAGCAGCCATTTGGTGAACCAAGCCAGGGGAAATTTCGGCTTAAAAACATGGCCGCTGATTACGTCAGTGAAATACTAGTTTCGAATCCATTGAGCCATACTGTAAATGAGGAAAACAATAATTTCATCGTCCGCATCGCGTGGTCTTGTGTTTCAGCGGCTGCATACCCCGTAAAATATTGTAGATATTTATGTTTATTAATGTTTTTTCCTTGTTTTAGACATCAATGTAGTCTGTAAAACCAGACTACATTGAAGGTTGTGCTCATTGAAGGCTAACTGTTCCCGGCATTGTTGTCAACGACTCGGTTCTCCTTCTTGAGGACGTGGACTGTACGTTGCTGGATACAAGGATGCAGAGATGGTGACATTTACTTTTGATTCTGGACAGCTGTTAAAACCCTGAGAAAACGGTCGAGGCAGACACTTGATTTTTATTATATGAACATACGTGTATCTGACTGCTGACCCAGACACAGATAACAAGTTGAAATTACTCGCAAAAACGAACACGTCATTCCGTCTCAGATGTGGATACGAAAAGAAAAGCTACCGTTGTCTAAAATAACCCTACAGTCCGAGAAGCACATCTTGTCATCACAGACGCAGGTAAATACATACGATATTCGCAGACATGATATAGGCCTTCTTGCAGCCTGAGGACAAGCTCTTGGAAAATGGATCCAGTTCTACCGTTATGGGATCCCGAGATCCCACGCAAAACCAGCCTAAGACACTTTGTGTAGTGTACAGCGCCGTAGGTGTCTTAAAAGCGCAGTTCCTGCAATTCAATATGTTCATGTGTCTTTCATTTATGGTAGATGAAAAACAACGAAAAGACGGCGATACGAATGGCAAAATTGAAAGTTCATGTCGGCTGAAACTACCTGCTAGGACTTCACACTCTCGTTCGTAAATCTTTCAGTTACAAAGGAGCTCAACGGTCCCATTTTTGATAGAAAAGGTTTTGAGTTGAGCTTTGCGATAGCATTGGAACGTAACCTTCAATTTCAGACCCAGTTTTTGGTCTTGAACGCAGGAAGGAAGAAACTTTGACTAGCTGAGGGCCCTACTTGTCAGTAGATCAAACCTTTTTCTTTTTTTTTGTTTTCTAGAGGGCTTTGGCAACTTATACTTATGTAAAATTGGACATGTACCAACCGCACGAAACCAACTCTCAAAGGGTTACAGGAATTGTTCCGTGACCCGCAGTCGGGTTGGGCTTGGCGATGTAATTTCGGTTACGAGGGAAATCTGGCGACGGGCAGTTTGAATGTGTTCCCAGATGCCTGCAAGGCCACGGCAGGATCCGATCTTGATTCAATCTCCTGATCACCCCATCATGAGCAATGCGTACAGTTGAAAATTAAAAAAATTTACAGCCACAACGACACATCTCCTTCTTCGGAGTGTACTCACATTCAGGTTACCAGATCCCATCGTTTTTCTTTGCTCTGGCAAGGTTTTGCATCGAGGGAAAACAAAGGCCTCTGGAAACACAAGAAATTCATAAATTTGTTATTGGTTGGCTTGAACCGAAGTAAAGTATGGGCGACTGTGGCGCAGATGGGCAGTCTAGCTGGCGCGAAACCGTTAGTGTCATTGCTCTAAAATTACGCTAGAGTACCTTATGGTTTCTTTCCTGTTCAACACATGAGGCCCAGACTTAAGCTTCAACAAAGGAGCACGCTTTTGAGCGCCGGCCACTCTTTAGTACTATTGACGATCCATATATGGAAAAAACTCCGGAGAGTCCCAGAATCTGGGACTGCAAAAAATGGCTATCGTTCTCCAGAGCCATTGCGTTTTCTTCGTGCGAAGGTGTCCCTCCGGCTACTAAGGGAAACGATGATGGTCTGGAAACAACGGAATGGAACATCTACTGTAAATGGAGGACAATTCAAACTGACTTGTTTCAGGGAAACCCATGATCCCACCGAAAAGTAACTTGATCTCCACGAAAATATAAGTATTTTTAGCATGCCACGCCAATTAGCACTGTTAAGAAACAACCGAGTGTGTTCAGTGAGACGCATCTCCTTTTTTATTTTTTTGTTTTCTACACTTTCTACAGTAATAAACTTACCTCTAGGTGTGAAGAAGAGGATTGCATTTAAGTAGATAGGTGCTGTTCGCCTTTTTTCTGTACCTTGTCTACATTATTTTAGCACAGCTTTTCTCTAATATTCTAGTTTAATCTAGTCTATTGCCCCGGTTTTCACTGTCACGACAATCATCACAAACCCAATTCAACAATACAGTCAAGAATCAAAACAGACTTAAAAGAAGATCGAATATTCAAACAGTCTCGCAAATGTTCAGGTCTGTGCGATGTTTCGTGAGGGAGATATCCGAAAGAACATGTTTCACTCCAATTTATAAGGTTTTTTATGGATGGAAGATGCCATGTTTGTGTCCCATCTGTGGGGCACAAATTCGGCTGCCGGAAGCTATCAAACACATATGTAATCGAGTTTCACTATAAAAAGCCATTAGTCATCATCTGAAAGCTCCAGAAAAATGTATACGAGTACTTATTCTCCAACTAGGACACTGTTCAGATTGCAAAATCTGAGCGGATAAGTTACTTTTTTCACACGAACGTAACAGCATTCTTGGACGCAATTCTAATATTGTGTCACGCAACAGGTTAGAAATTCTACCTTGCTTTATCAAAGCCCCCGACAAAATCCTATCAAACTGAAAATTTGTGAAACAGCTTAAGTCTTCAGCTGTTCTACTAACTCCTAAACTAAACTCTCAAACGGATATTTGATAATTGGATGACGTTCACGTGAAAACCAAGAATTCTCAACCGACCACTCAGATGCGACATTTTGGGTACTCGCAAAAGCGAGAGGTTTCACTGGCTCTCTGTTTTATTACACAAAAACATGAGGGATTTATTCCATAAACGCTCATTTGTACAAATCGATATCGCTTTATTTCACATGTGGAAAAGGCTTATACAGCCAATCAGAATGGCGTACAGCTATTTCACATGTGGGAAGTATAACGATCAAAACGATAGCGTAAAAGGGCGTTTCCATGCAAGTCACTTTTCATGCATCTTCGTGCAAATCGTACTTTGTTATTGAATTAAATTAAATTGGCATTTGTTTCTATTGTTAGTGAGTTTTTGTTTCTAATTTGGGTTCAGAAAACTATTTTAATGAAAATTCTCGTCTTATGTGTAATAAAAACAATTCACGACATAGAAAATGCTTTGTACGGGGTTTTATTCACTCGTGAATAAAACAACTCGTGAAGAAAACCCCGTACGCCGCACTTTTTATGAGGAAAAACTAGATCTCTGCAGCTTGTATGAAGGTCTTAAAAGATACAAACGCTGTGCACACCTGGTACCATGTCTGTACATTCTCAGTCTCTGGTGCCGTCATTGTAGTTTCTCCATCTTCGTAGATAACTCTCGCCCCCCGGTCCACAATTTAGTTGAAGTGCGGAGCCGTTGACGATGGAAACACGATAGTCTCGCAAGGCAAATTGACAAACAGAGCAACAATGGTATTAAGTCCCTACAGGGATTGGCACCTGGGGATCTCTGCTCGAAAAAATTTGTCCATCGCGATTCTGAGTTTTTGTTTGTGAGGACTCGGTGATTTGAGGTAAAATGTTCCGCAATCCGCGACACAAACTACTACAAAAGCAGCTTAAGCTACAGTGGCGAATTTTGATGGAACAGTGTTGCCATTAGAGTTAAGGAATAGCAGAGTCCCTCTATCAATTCAAACGACTTGATACACAGAAGGTTATCTACAGATCTCGGTAACAGGCAGACACGCAGCACACACAGACGGCAATTTGCCCCCTCTCCTTCAATGTTGATGTTTATGGGTTGGAGTGCAAAAACCAACCGGTAAATGCAACATTGAATTGGAGGGAGGAGGAGGGTGTACGTTATTAACAGCCTTGATGCGCTTTCACTTGCTTGTTTAAATGCGAAGTGTGTCACAACAATTTAGGTGAACCGCAGATTGTCTGGGTGTTGGAATGACCGTAATTCAGATAACGAAAAGGCGCCATTACCAACGGGATTCTATTACGTTTTGCTTCCATGGGACTTACTCATAATGAAAATATGTCGAAGCATGTTTTAGGCTACTTTTGAAATTGATAGACAAGAGATGACTTGTTGCTAAAAGGGAAATGACTATCTTTTAGATTTACGAGCGATAAAGCTGCACAAGCGTAAATGGCCTTTACTGTTGAACCCTGTTTCGATATTAAACGTCACACGGCCAAGATCTTTTTACTGAAGCCACGTTAAATTGAAGGACTTTTCGATAGTTTCAAAGTTGCTGATTTTTGTGATATGTTCAACAGCAACGTCCGTTGAAAGAATTTCCAAAAGAAATAGGAACACTCCCGCGTGTTTAAAAAAACTTGCTCAAAAAAGGGGCCGTAAGTTCAAAGCTTACTGTTGGGTATGTTGGCTAGTTAACACACTGAGAAGGCACTCATTGTGAGCTGTCTCAGGGTTCCTTGCGAAAAAGAGAGCGGACTTTACCTGTAAAAAGAAATAGACACTGTGCATAATGATCCGAACGAGGGGGGTGGGTGGTGGTACCAAGTATTATTTATTGACCTTAACTCGTTTTCACGCTCCATAGCGCTACAACAGTAAATGTTCTCTTTTGGTGTGTAAACCATTCTTACACCGGTGGAGTATGTGGAAAAAAGGTTGTGGTTGCATCATAAGGTTGCAAGTACTATTTTCAACGATTTGTCTTCTACTTTTTTACTTAACAATCAATTGTCTTGTTGTTGCCTTTAATAGGTATTGAAATTATAGCTCTGCAAAGAAAAAGTTATATTTACTGGTATATTCCCTTAGATAAAGGAATACACCCATTGACTTGTAGAAAATTGCTTGTGCAAACAATGAACATCATCATTGTGATCACGGTACACCGTCACCGTTTTTTCCAAAAAATTATTCACGCTCCCTTTAAATCGGTCTTCTTTGCCCAATTGTTTACTAGAAAATAAGCACTAGAACACAACTTAACAATAGCGAGATTTTCAAGCCATTGGCTTTTTTTCCTTCAAAATCTCAACGGTACACCATGGTGGATCCGTTGTCAGTAAATTAATTACAGTCTACTGAAATTATTTAGCAATGAACGGATCACCATGGTGTACCGTTGCAAATAAGCCTAAGAAATGTGCTGTTGTGATTTCTACTACTTGTGCTTACACATAGTAATTACTACTAGTTCAGAACGATTAAACTTCCTAGTTTTTCAAAACACAACGCCAAAATTAAGACGAAAAGGATGGTGATCCGTCAACGGTACACCACAATCCCGTGTAACCAAAATAGGAACAGAGTTTAGGACTGGGGATAGACTAGTTCAGGAAAACAAACACTCAGACGAACTTGCATCATTCCACTCTCTTTAATCCAGACAAAGGAAGGTACACATAGAAGATAGGCGTATCATAGGCGTATCTCCTTTAAAGAAAACCCGCATATCTAAATGGTCTTGGGTGCTCGCAGCTGAACCTAATGGCCTTATAATAGTAACACCAAACCATGCCATAAGATGATATTTGCTGTTCATCTGAAATAATTTAGAAATACGACTTCCGCCGCTTTTGTATCTACCCTGCGAAGGTTGTACTTGACGGGTTGCAAAATGAGCTATACATATATGTAAGAAGACTTAAAAGAAACGCTGTGCCTCAATTCGGTGGCCCTTTCAAATGCAAGATGCGGTATTTATCTCTTCTTTTTTTCAATTAGATTTGGACTAATCGGTTATAAAATACGCGAATCGCGCTTGACGGGAATTCAATGTTCCAAGTGGCACAGCCCTTTCGCCTACCACACCAACTGCGCCGACTAACGCAGTCTTCCTCTATTATTTTAATGGTAGCCTTATTTATCAGTAGTTATCAGGATATAAAACTTGACTTTGGAACCTTTTCAAACCTTCCTTTACAGCTAATGGCCTACTTTCACTTTGTGGTGATTCTTTTCTGATAAACACATCAGTCTCTCAAAATATCACTAGTGTCGATTTTCTTTAATTGCTTGTGCAAACACAAATACAAAAACACAACAAAAAAACACGGAAATCTGTATATCACCAAACCAGTCTACATACTTTATAGTTTACTACAAAACCGTTAATACTATCGCCAAAATTCTATTTAACGACAACTAACATTGCTCACAAGCCTAAAACGATAACTTCAGCAATCGTCACATCACTTACGGCGCTGAAAACAATTATTCCTGATAAATACAGTCTCGGTCACAAATGTTGTAACACAGACGGCAATTTGCCCCCTCTCCCCCTTCAATGTTGATGTTTATGGGTTGGAGTGCAAAAACCAACCGGTAAATGCAACATTGATTGGAGGGAGGAGGAGGGGTACGTTATTAACAGCCTTGATGCGCTTCACTTGCTGTTCAAGCGAAGTGTTACAACTATTTATGACCGAGATTGTCTGGGTGTTGAATGACGTAATTCAGATAACGAAAAGCGCCATTACCAATGTATTCTATAACGTTTGCTTTCATGGGACTTTCATAATGAAAATATGTCGAAGCATGTTTAGCTACTTTTGAAATTGATAGAAAGAGATGACTTGTTGCTAAAAGGGAAAGATATCTTGTAGATTTACGAGCGAAAAGCTGCACAAGCGTAATGGCCTTTAATTGAACCCTGTTTCGATATTAAACGTCACACGGCCAAGAGCTTTTTACTGAAGCCACCTTAAATTGAAGGACTTTTCGATAGTAAAGTTGCTGATTTTTGTGATATTTCAACAGCAAACGGTTGAAAGAATTTCCAACAGAAATAGGAACACTCCCGCGTGTTTAAAAAAATTGTCAAAAAGAGGGCGTAAGTTCAAGCTACTGTAAGTAACACACCGAGAAGGCACATCATTTGCTGTCTCAAGTTCCTGCGAAAAAGAGACGGGACTTTTACCTGTAAAAGAATAGACACTGTGCATAATGATCCGAACGAGGGGGGGTGGTACCAAGTATTATGTATTACCGTAACTCGTTTTCAGCTCCATAGCGTACAACAGTAAATGTTCTCTTTTTGGTGTGTAAACACATTCTTACACCGGTGGAGGATGTGGAAAAAAAGGTTGTGGTTTCATCATAAGGTTGCAAGTACTATTTTCAACGATTTGTCTTCTACTTTTTTACTTAACAATCAATTGTCTTGTTGTTTTGCCTTTTAATAGGTATTGAAATTATAGCTCTGCAAAGAAAAAGTTATATTTACTGGTATATTCCCTTAGATAAAGGACTCCACCCATTGACTTGTAGAAAATTGCTTGTGCAAACAATGAACATCATCATTGTGATCACGGTACACCGTCACCGTTTTTTCCAAAATTATTCACGCTCCCTTTAAATCGGTCTTCTTTGCCCAATTGTTTACTAGAAAATAAGCACTAGAACACAACTTAACAATAGCGAGATTTTCAAGCCATTGGCCTTTTTTCCTTCAAAATCTCAACGGTACACCATGGTGATCCGTTGTCAGTAAATTAATTACAGTCTACTGAAATTATTTAGCAATGAACGGATCACCATGGTGTACCGTTGCAAATAAGCCTAAGAAATGTGCTGTTGTGATTTCTACTAATTGTGCTTACACATAGTAATTACTACTAGTTCAGAACGATTAAACTTCCTAGTTTTTTCAAAACACAACGCCAAATTAAGACGAAAAGGATGGTGATCCGTCAACGGTACACCACAATCCCGTGTAACCAAAATAGGAACAGAGTTTAGGACTGGGGATAGACTAGTTCAGGAAAACAAACACTCAGACGAACTTGCATCATTCCACTCTCTTTAATCCAGACAAAGGAAGGTACACATAGAAGATAGGCGTATCATAGGCGTATCTCCTTTAAAGAAAACCCGCATATCTAAATGGTCTTGGGTGCTCGCAGCTGAACCTAATGGCCTTCTAATAGTAACACCAAACCATGCCATAAGATGATATTTGCTGTTCATCTGAAATAATTTAGAAATACGACTTCCGCCGCTTTTGTATCTACCCTGCGAAGGTTGTACTTGACGGGTTGCAAAATGAGCTATACATATATGTAAGAAGACTTAAAAGAAACGCTGTGCCTCAATTCGGTGGCCCTTTCAAATGCAAGATGCGGTATTTATCTCTTCTTTTTTTCAATTAGATTTGGACTAATCGGTTATAAAATACGCGAATCGCGCTTGACGGGAATTCAATGTTCCAAGTGGCACAGCCCTTTCGCCTACCACACCAACTGCGCCGACTAACGCAGTCTTCCTCTATTATTTTAACTGGTAGCCTTATTTATCAGTAGTTATCAGGATATAAAACTTGACTTTGGAACCTTTTCAAACCTTCCTTTACAGCTAATGGCCTACTTTCACTTTGTGGTGATTCTTTTCTGATAACACATCAGTCTCTCAAAATATCACTAGTGTCGATTTTCTTTAATTGCTTGTGCAAACACAAATACAAAAACACACCAAAAAACACGGAAAATCTGTATATCACCAAACCAGTCTACATACTTTATAGTTTACTACAAAACCGTTAATACTATCGCCAAAATTCTATTTAACGACAACTAACATTGCTCACAAGCCTAAAACGATAACTTCAGCAATCGTCACATCACTTACGGCGCTGAAAACAATTATTCCTGATAAATACAGTCTCGGTCACAAATGTTGTAACACAGACGGCAATTTGCCCCCTCTCCCCCTTCAATGTTGATGTTTATGGGTTGGAGTGCAAAAACCAACCGGTAAATGCAACATTGATTGGAGGGAGGAGGAGGGGTACGTTATTAACAGCCTTGATGCGCTTCACTTGCTGTTCAAGCGAAGTGTTACAACTATTTATGACCGAGATTGTCTGGGTGTTGAATGACGTAATTCAGATAACGAAAAGCGCCATTACCAATGTATTCTATAACGTTTGCTTTCATGGGACTTTCATAATGAAAATATGTCGAAGCATGTTTAGCTACTTTTGAATTGATAGAAAGAGATGACTTGTTGCTAAAAGGGAAAGATATCTTGTAGATTTACGAGCGAAAAGCTGCACAAGCGTAATGGCCTTTAATTGAACCCTGTTTCGATATTAAACGTCACACGGCCAAGAGCTTTTTACTGAAGCCACCTTAAATTGAAGGACTTTTCGATAGTAAAGTTGCTGATTTTTGTGATATTTCAACAGCAACGGTTGAAAGAATTTCCAAAAGAAATAGGAACACTCCCGCGTGTTTAAAAAAATTGTCAAAAAGAGGGCGTAAGTTCAAGCTACTGTAAGTAACACACCGAGAAGGCACATCATTTGCTGTCTCAAGTTCCTGCGAAAAAGAGACGGGACTTTTACCTGTAAAAGAATAGACACTGTGCATAATGATCCGAACGAGGGGTGGTGGTACCAAGTATTATTTATTACCTTAACTCGTTTTCAGCTCCATAGCGTACAACAGTAAATGTTCTCTTTTTGGTGTGTAAACACATTCTTACACCGGTGGAGTATGTGGAAAAAAGGTTGTTGGTTTCATCATAAGGTTGCAAGTACTATTTTCAACGATTTGTCTTCTACTTTTTTACTTAACAATCAATTGTCTTGTTGTTTTGCCTTTTAATAGGTATTGAAATTATAGCTCTGCAAAGAAAAAGTTATATTTACTGGTATATTCCCTTAGATAAAGGACTCCACCCATTGACTTGTAGAAAATTGCTTGTGCAAACAATGAACATCATCATTGTGATCACGGTACACCGTCACCGTTTTTTCCAAAATTATTCACGCTCCCTTTAAATCGGTCTTCTTTGCCCAATTGTTTACTAGAAAATAAGCACTAGAACACAACTTAACAATAGCGAGATTTTCAAGCCATTGGCCTTTTTTTCCTTCAAAATCTCAACGGTACACCATGGTGATCCGTTGTCAGTAAATTAATTACAGTCTACTGAAATTATTTAGCAATGAACGGATCACCATGGTGTACCGTTGCAAATAAGCCTAAGAAATGTGCTGTTGTGATTTCTACTAATTGTGCTTACACATAGTAATTACTACTAGTTCAGAACGATTAAACTTCCTAGTTTTTTCAAAACACAACGCCAAAATTAAGACGAAAAGGATGGTGATCCGTCAACGGTACACCACAATCCCGTGTAACCAAAATAGGAACAGAGTTTAGGACTGGGGATAGACTAGTTCAGGAAAACAAACACTCAGACGAACTTGCATCATTCCACTCTCTTTAATCCAGACAAAGGAAGGTACACATAGAAGATAGGCGTATCATAGGCGTATCTCCTTTAAAGAAAACCCGCATATCTAAATGGTCTTGGGTGCTCGCAGCTGAACCTAATGGCCTTCTAATAGTAACACCAAACCATGCCATAAGATGATATTTGCTGTTCATCTGAAATAATTTAGAAATACGACTTCCGCCGCTTTTGTATCTACCCTGCGAAGGTTGTACTTGACGGGTTGCAAAATGAGCTATACATATATGTAAGAAGACTTAAAAGAAACGCTGTGCCTCAATTCGGTGGCCCTTTCAAATGCAAGATGCGGTATTTATCTCTTCTTTTTTTCAATTAGATTTGGACTAATCGGTTATAAAATACGCGAATCGCGCTTGACGGGAATTCAATGTTCCAAGTGGCACAGCCCTTTCGCCTACCACACCAACTGCGCCGACTAACGCAGTCTTCCTCTCTTCATTTAACTGGTAGCCATATTTATCAGTAGTTATCAGGATTTAAACTTGACTTTGGAACCTTTTCAAACCTTCCTTTACAGCTAATGGCCTACTTTCACTTTGTGGTGATTCTTTTCTGATAAACACATCAGTCTCTCAAAATATCACTAGTGTCGATTTTCTTTAATTGCTTGTGCAAACACAAATACAAAAACACACCAAAAAACACGGAAAATCTGTATATCACCAAACCAGTCTACATACTTTATAGTTTACTACAAAACCGTTAATACTATCGCCAAAATTCTATTTAACGACAACTAACATTGCTCACAAGCCTAAAACGATAACTTCAGCAATCGTCACATCACTTACGGCGCTGAAAACAATTATTCCTGATAAATACAGTCTCGGTCACAAATGTTGTAACACAGACGGCAATTTGCCCCCTCTCCCCCTTCAATGTTGATTTTTATGGGTTGGAGTGCAAAAACCAACCGGTAAATGCAACATTGATTGGAGGGAGGAGGAGGGGTACGTTATTAACAGCCTTGATGCGCTTCACTTGCTGTTCAAGCGAAGTGTTACAACTATTTATGACCGAGATTGTCTGGGTGTTGAATGACGTAATTCAGATAACGAAAAGCGCCATTACCAATGTATTCTATAACGTTTGCTTTCATGGGACTTTCATAATGAAAATATGTCGAAGCATGTTTAGCTACTTTTGAAATTGATAGAAAGAGATGACTTGTTGCTAAAAGGGAAAGATATCTTGTAGATTTACGAGCGAAAAGCTGCACAAGCGTAATGGCCTTTAATTGAACCCTGTTTCGATATTAAACGTCACACGGCCAAGAGCTTTTTACTGAAGCCACCTTAAATTGAAGGACTTTTCGATAGTAAAGTTGCTGATTTTTGTGATATTTCAACAGCAACGGTTGAAAGAATTTCCAAAAGAAATAGGAACACTCCCGCGTGTTTAAAAAAATTGTCAAAAAGAGGGCGTAAGTTCAAGCTACTGTAAGTAACACACCGAGAAGGCACATCATTTGCTGTCTCAGTTCCTGCGAAAAAGAGACGGGACTTTTACCTGTAAAAGAATAGACACTGTGCATAATGATCCGAACGAGGGGTGGTGGTACCAAGTATTATTTATTACCTTAACTCGTTTTCAGCTCCATAGCGTACAACAGTAAATGTTCTCTTTTTGGTGTGTAAACACATTCTTACACCGGTGGAGTATGTGGAAAAAAGGTTGTTGGTTTCATCATAAGGTTGCAAGTACTATTTTCAACGATTTGTCTTCTACTTTTTTACTTAACAATCAATTGTCTTGTTGTTTTGCCTTTTAATAGGTATTGAAATTATAGCTCTGCAAAGAAAAAGTTATATTTACTGGTATATTCCCTTAGATAAAGGACTCCACCCATTGACTTGTAGAAAATTGCTTGTGCAAACAATGAACATCATCATTGTGATCACGGTACACCGTCACCGTTTTTTCCAAAATTATTCACGCTCCCTTTAAATCGGTCTTCTTTGCCCAATTGTTTACTAGAAAATAAGCACTAGAACACAACTTAACAATAGCGAGATTTTCAAGCCATTGGCCTTTTTTCCTTCAAAATCTCAACGGTACACCATGGTGATCCGTTGTCAGTAAATTAATTACAGTCTACTGAAATTATTTAGCAATGAACGGATCACCATGGTGTACCGTTGCAAATAAGCCTAAGAAATGTGCTGTTGTGATTTCTACTAATTGTGCTTACACATAGTAATTACTACTAGTTCAGAACGATTAAACTTCCTAGTTTTTTCAAAACACAACGCCAAAATTAAGACGAAAAGGATGGTGATCCGTCAACGGTACACCACAATCCCGTGTAACCAAAATAGGAACAGAGTTTAGGACTGGGGATAGACTAGTT
This sequence comes from Montipora foliosa, assembly GCF_036669935.1. NCBI lineage: Eukaryota > Metazoa > Cnidaria > Anthozoa > Scleractinia > Acroporidae > Montipora > Montipora foliosa. The sequence goes on along the minus strand of NW_027179536.1, from coordinate 9,427 downwards.
CAGGAAAACAAACACTCAGACGAACTTGCATCATTCCACTCTCTTTAATCCAGACAAAGGAAGGTACACATAGAAGATAGGCGTATCATAGGCGTATCTCCTTTAAAGAAAACCCGCATATCTAAATGGTCTTGGGTGCTCGCAGCTGAACCTAATGGCCTTCTAATAGTAACACCAAACCATGCCATAAGATGATATTTGCTGTTCATCTGAAATAATTTAGAAATACGACTTCCGCCGCTTTTGTATCTACCCTGCGAAGGTTGTACTTGACGGGTTGCAAAATGAGCTATACATATATGTAAGAAGACTTAAAAGAAACGCTGTGCCTCAATTCGGTGGCCCTTTCAAATGCAAGATGCGGTATTTATCTCTTCTTTTTTTCAATTAGATTTGGACTAATCGGTTATAAAATACGCGAATCGCGCTTGACGGGAATTCAATGTTCCAAGTGGCACAGCCCTTTCGCCTACCACACCAACTGCGCCGACTAACGCAGTCTTCCTCTATTATTTTAACTGGTAGCCTTATTTATCAGTAGTTATCAGGATATAAAACTTGACTTTGGAACCTTTTCAAACCTTCCTTTACAGCTAATGGCCTACTTTCACTTTGTGGTGATTCTTTTCTGATAAACACATCAGTCTCTCAAAATATCACTAGTGTCGATTTTCTTTAATTGCTTGTGCAAACACAAATACAACACACCAAAAAACACGGAAATCTGTATATCACCAAACCAGTCTACATACTTTATAGTTTACTACAAAACCGTTAATACTATCGCCAAAATTCTATTTAACGACAACTAACATTGCTCACAAGCCTAAAACGATAACTTCAGCAATCGTCACATCACTTACGGCGCTGAAAACAATTATTCCTGATAAATACAGTCTCGGTCACAAATGTTGTAACACAGACGGCAATTTGCCCCCTCTCCCCCTTCAATGTTGATGTTTATGGGTTGGAGTGCAAAAACCAACCGGTAAATGCAACATTGATTGGAGGGAGGAGGAGGGGTACGTTATTAACAGCCTTGATGCGCTTCACTTGCTGTTCAAGCGAAGTGTTACAAACTATTTATGACCGAGATTGTTGCTTTCTTTCAAAACTCGTGCAATTCAATTTAATTCACTGCCTTAAAGTGGTGACTTCCACAGTAAATTTCACTTGAAATACCGATATTGGACTCATCACTTTGTGATTTGTGCAAAATTTACCCCGGAATAGGCCTTATCATGGTTTTGGAAGCCATCTTGATGGTTAGGCAAACGTGTCCAAATAATAGTCTTTCTATGGGAAAACTGCGTTAAAATAACTTGAGAAAACCTTGAATGTAGAAAAATTTGCTAAGGAAAGGATTTTATTGACAAGATTTGAGGATCCTACCTCCCCTAGAATTTTCCCAAAGAAACACTGTTATTTCGAACACATCACCCTACCCGCCAAGATGACTTCCAAAACTCTGACAAGGCCTAATCACCATAAGTTAGACAATGGCTTACTATAGAAGAGCAATAAGCAATAACTAGACAATTCGATCCAAAACCCCTTATTTTCACTAACCCTACAGCCAGTAAGAATATATAACCTGGGAGCTCCACTGTTAGGCTTGGCTAAATCTATTAGCAAATATGTTGTTGGTTCAATAAAATGCTTGGCTGAATTGTTTTTGTGAGATTTTTCTTCCTTGTGGACTCACTGTGTTGTGTAAATATTAACTAACTTGCATATGTGGGTTCATAATGATGACAGGAGTTCTTGCTGTTTAGTCAATCTGGTATAAAATAAAGTTTAATCTGGGGAGCCAACAACATTTTTTTAAGCTTATCTACTGCTCATTTAGGTGAATTTTTACATTCTTGACCAAATTTAATTTATGCAACAATTATTACAAACCAGAAGCTATTTTAAAAGTAAATAGTGAACATTTTGTTTCCAGACTGATAATTTGTTAGGGTGTTTGGGAAATTTGAGGAGTACAAACATGTACCAAAGGCAGCCCAGTTTATGCTTACAGAGCATCTAGTTGGCATAAAAAAAGTTCACTCAGTTGTAAAGTCATCGAATGGATATTCCCTTCACACAGTGGTGTATTGTGACAACAAGAGATCAGCCCTTTTATTTAAAAATGTTCATGCTTAAGACATAGTTATGGAACCTCTGTCTCAATCAAATCTAAATACATGGCCATCATCTACACATCACTTATTTCATACAAGGCCAATGCTGGCAAAGTTGTCTAATGATGATTGGAAGTTTGCTTTCATCATCAAGAATGCCATAATGGATGTGTGTGCCAAAAAAGTGCCATCCTGATGCCTTAAAAGAAACCTTGTCTCATGCTTCCGACATGTTTCAACAGCTACTCCTGAAAAAGTGCTAAAGGCCGTGACCCATAAAAACCTACAACCTATTAGCAACCTTCAGTTTGTCTCCAAAATTACCGAGAGGCTGTCTTCGATCAAGTGTATAGTCACCTGACTGACAATGAACTGTTTCCTGTGCTACAGTCTGCCTATAGGAAAGGGCACAGCACAGAAACAGCGCTACTGAGAGTTGTAAATGATATTTTGTCCAACATGAATAAGCAACATGTGTCAATTACATGTATTGTGTTGCTTGATCTGAGTGCAGCATTTGACACCGTTGACCATGCCATACTGTTGCGCAGACTCCAGACCTCATTTAGCATCACAGTCGCTGCTCCTGCATGGTTCTCATTGTATCTATCTGGACGTAGCCAGCGTGTGTTGGCAAATGGAGAGAGATCGGCTTGTTATCTCCTGCCTCTTGGTGGTACTCAGGGTTTGTGTCTCAGGCCCCTGCTCTTCAGTGCCTATACCAGCAAGGTGTCATCAAGCTGCACCTCCCCAACGCACATGCCTGAGGTCATGTTAATCGGAACCCATCAACAACGTAGCAAAGTCAACTTAGATACTCTAACTGTTGGTGATACTAGTGTTGCTACTGTAAACAAGGCGCGAAATCTCGGCATTTGGTTTTGACTCGCAGCTGAATTTTAATGTCCACATTACGAAAACATGCAGAAGTCTGTAATCCCGTGGGAATTTCGTAGTGAAAGCAAGCCGCCTATCTTGATGTGTTAAGAGGGACCTAAGGAACATGCCAAATGTTGTTGGCACTTTGGTAACTTGCACTGACGGCTTTTATGGGGGTTAAAAGTGTGATCATCAGTTGACAGTGAATCCTCGACAAAAGTTCTCATACTTTTAAATTGGGGTCTATCTGACATTTAACAGTAATAGACCGGATCACATGACCACACTAACTTGAAAACAAGGCTGGATCACATGCCTTGTAGCTACTGTTTTGCCAACAAATTGTCCCAATATTACAGTAATAAATATGATCCTGTGGTCCATTATAACGTGTAAAGGAGCCTTTTTTCATGAAATGCCTAGTGGCATATTTTGCACCATTTACTTTCAATCAGCGAAATGCAATTTTATCACAACCCCCTGATAAGGATAATCCCTCCTCCTCCTCATCATGATCATCACCAACATTATCAACATCAGATGACTCATTCATTATCACAGCAACATCATCTAACCTGACACCAACATGCCCATGTTTGTTGTGTCCCTCAGGCAATTCCCAGAAATAATAATAGCTTTATTAATTAATCCATCATTCAATCAAAAAAATACGGTGAATTTACAATAACAAAATTAAAACATGAAAAATACAAATGTATAGGAGGCACAATTTCAATACTTAAGTAGGGTTTCGCATGATGAAAACTCACAAGAACATCATATATACAATTGGACATCAAGTGCCTATCAGTCCTAGAAAGTGGTGGTCTTAAGGCTTAACGCAATTCATCACTCGAGTACCGTGGCTATTGATCGTTTGGCATTATGATCAGTGAGTAATTGGGATGGTCCATCTCTGCGCTCTTAAAGGTTAGGAAGGCTAGCCTTCATACTGCCAATAATTGAAAGGCTGCGATTCTGCCACACGCTGGAGATCTTCAACAAAGTATTCTGGGATACCAACCAACATCGGAAAACATTTTCAGTTGTGACTAGGAAGACGAAGCATTATAGAAAAGGTACATCTCAACTCTATTATTCTTGCTCGTGCACTTGCAAAACTGCTGCGCTTGCTGGATTCCATGTATAACAGGACACTTTGCAGGTGTGGTAAATAAAATATTTTACTTGATCACTTCTCTCTTTGTCTATAACCCACACTTCACGGGAATGAATGAGACTAACAAATTGGTCAATGAACAATGAACAATGAAAGACAACTGGTGGAATAAGAAAGCAGAAGACATTGAACGTTTTGGAGAGTGTAACAACTCACAGGGACTGTACTCCACACTCAAACTGTGTACTGAGCCAAGACAAACACTGTTCCCCCAGCTAAGAATGCAGATGGAACTCAGCTATTTACAGACATGAAGAAAATATCAGACAGCTGGAAAGAGCATTTTCAGCAACTGCTGAATCAAAGAAGTCAACATAGACATTGATGCAACTGACCACCTAACTGCTCGAGAGACAATAATGCATTTGAAAGATCCAATCACCATGGAAGAACTAAAGAAAGGTGCTAAAGCTGCTAACATTGGTAAAGCACCTGGCCTGGATGGCATACAGCTGAAGTCATAAAGCACGGCGGTGATGGTCTACTACAATAACTGCTTTCCATAAAGTTCACTAGCTGAAACCGCTTGTGTAGATCCATAGCTGGACCCCCCTGTTTTTTAATATTCTCAACCCTTTTTGTCCAAGATTGTAGATAGGCTGCTGACCGAGAGTGTGAGGTTAGGAACGCCGGACTGATCGCAAAAAAGCAATTAAAAGAGACTTGTTGTGTTTACGGATAATTCTGCTATTATCTTTATACCTTACCGGGTTTTAACATGGTTTCAGGAGTGAGATCTTTCTACTAGTGTAAAGGGACAATGATCAAATCAGCAGGACAAAGCAGACTAAGCAATCGAGTCGTGCACGAACTAAAAAGGTGGGCTCAAACAAGATGGCAGAAAGCGTTTCCACATGTCAACCACCAGAACCTCTGGAAATTTTGACAGGAAATCCTGCACATTCATGGGGAAAATGGAAACAAATTTACCTTAAGGCAACTGCAGCTTCCAAGAAACCCGAAGGTGGGGTCGCTTAAACCCACATTAACGACTCTTGTTTGGAGAGTTACTCAAACTTCGTCTACTTACCCAAGCGCGATGATCCTGCGGGAGGAGAAGCGAAATTGCCAGCCGAAAATCCTTGACAACTACGCAACTGTGTTAGCAAGTTTGAGGCATACTTTCCGAAACGGGGATCCACAACTGATGTTACAAGAGAAATTCTGGCTTCATCTTCGACGAGAGCTGGCACAAACCTACGATTCATGGGTTGTCACAGTAAGAGAAAGAGCCGCCGAACGTAAGTTTCCCGTCGATTTTTATGAGCAAGCTAAGAGAGACAAACTCACCTTTTCTCGTAAGGAGAATGACCCTTTCACTTGAAAATACTGCGAGTATCCTATCTTTGAAAGAAGCTACGAATTGTGAGTTGCAAGAGTCAAAGACGGCAGAGATTGGGAGCGTCACACAGCGAGATAGCAAGCCATACCCTCAGACCATGAACAACCCACAGCGAGGTCCCAAGTCAGACTCTAGGAGGTGATCATTCCAGCCAAGCAGCAGGAATTGAGGATACTGCAATCGCCAGCACCCCCTGGACGGAGTAATTGCCCAGCCGCAGAGACCCGATGCAACAAGTGCAACAAACTGGGACATTTTCCTATAATTTGCAGAAGCGCGCCTGTTTACAGGGTCAACCAAGTTCTTGACATGAGGGCAACTCCTTTCCCACATTTGTTTGGGTGGGTTCCAACCACACCCACGTCAAACAAAGTTGTCAAACGTCCCCTGCAGAACCAATTGCTCCCCCAACATCTGACTCAGGGTGGCACATTAAGCGAAAGATAAATGACCAAGAGTTGACCTGGTGTGTTGACACAGGAGCACAAGTATCTGTGATGCCAGAATCTGCGTACAAGGAGGTCATATCGAACACTGTCAAAACAGACAGAGAACTTGTGGGAGCAAGTTGATGTCCCCCTGCCGACCGTTGGATTTGCAAATCATGAATCTTGTCTCAGAAGATAAAGGGGCATCATGCTACTTCTGGGAATACCTGCTATTCGTTGGCTTTGGTCTTATCCATCAAATCCCAGGCACATACAGTATCAAAGCAGTCCATCATACGCCCCTGCCTGCAGGTAACCTTCCTGTGCTTATTTGCGTAAAGGACGACATTGTAAAGAAACACCCAATGCTTTTTCAGGGCCTTGGAAAACTGGAAGGTGAGCATACAATTCATCTCCAGGAAGGGACCCACACCCTTTTGTCTGACTACCCCCGGAAAAGGAGACAACTGTCTCAGCAGATGCAAGCAGTTTTGGACTAGGTGCGGTTCTTATGCAAAAACCACCACCTGGCGATTTGAGACCAGTGGCGTATGCTAGCGATCTACGATAGAGACTGAGTGCCGTTACGCCCAGATAGACAAGGAGGCGTTAGCAGTCACATGGGCACTTGAACACTGGGCTGATTTTCTGATCGGAATGAAATTCAAGTTACAGACAGATCACAAGCCCTTAATCCCCTTGTTTTCCACCAAGCTGATCAACAAGCTTCCAGTGCGTATTCAACACTTCAGAACGAGACTCGTGCGGTTTGACTTTACCATCAAATGTATTCCTGGTAAGCTCTTGTATACAGCTGATGCACTTTCCAGATCTCAGAGAAAGGATAAAGCCCACGAGACAAAACCATGGAATGACCTACATGATGATAGAATGCTAGATAAATGCAGTCCTAGTGACCCTACCTGCGTCGGATCAGCGCCAAAAGTGTGGGGTTATGCCTTACCGGGTTTAACAGAAATTAGTCTCCCTGCTGTACCAGCCTAAGACACTATTTCCAACGTTAAAGACCAATGCAATCCTCCATCTAATTAAGGAGCAATGTTCCACTAATAGATGTAAATGTCGCCAAGCAGAACTTAAATGTGACGATCTCTGCAGCTGCAATGATGCTGAAGACGAGGGAAGCTATGATAATGATGCTGATGACGATGACTATGAGTCATTTGATGTTGATAATGTTGATGATGATCATGGACGCTGATGATGATGAAGAGGAGGAGGGCGAAAGATGAAGAGATGAATAGGATATCTTTTATCCTTGTCAAGGGGTCGTGAAAAAATTGCATTTGGCATTCCATGAAAAAAGGCTCCTTTGCCTGTTATATTGGACATGGATCAGATTTGTTACTGTTATGTTACAAGGTTGTCTAATTTACACTCCAATAGATAGTAAAAGTAATGTTGGGACAATCTGTCAATACAAACAATAGCTACAAGACACTATGTGATTTAGCCCCGTTTTCATGTTCGCGTTACCCCGTTACCGTTACGTGTCAGAGACACTCCAATTAAAGGTATGACAATATTTGTCAAAGATTCAGCACCATTGAGGGTCAAGCCTCGTTTCCATGTTGGACTCTGAGGGTCAACCTTTAAACCCACAGTAAAAGTTAATGCACTAATATAACGGGAACTTAACATTGTAATGGTTTGAACTGACGTTACACAAATCACTTGACTCTGAAGATGACTTCCACTCAGGTTGTCCAAACTCAGTCACTGTCCATCTCAAACAGTCCTTCTCAGGACTACACTCACCCGGACAATCTTACTTTACCGTACTTAATGACAAAGGGAATTACCTTGATTAATATTGTAGACTTAAGCTCTACTGCACTTGTCTACTGTAAAAGTCCCTTGTAAGTACATATCCAGCAATTATGAATTTGTTAAAAAATACGAGCAACAGCGAATTTTAATCTTGCTATTTGCTCGTTTTTTTTTACAAATTACCACTGCTGAAATGCATAATTCTTTTGCTTTGTTTTATAGAGTGGGGATCGACAAATGTCAAAAAAGGCTTTCAAGTATAGGATACATGTACAAGGAAGGAGCTCCATTGTTTTCAGATAAGCTCTAGCTTGTAAATTGGAGCGTATAAGCATTCCCAGGCTCTCTTTTAATTTTTTGTTAAGAGCATTTTCAATTGGACATTGACCATATATCTGGTAACAAATATTGTGCAACTGTGAACTCAAAACTGTACATTTAGTCACACAGAAGCATGTACAGTGTATTTAATATACAGTGTATCTCCATTCAGTGTTTTATCTTACATTAAAGCTGACGATATCTACGGAAAAGTGCAGGGTGACCTTGATTGGGAAACTTTGAAAGATCGAGCTCAGTGTCAAATCAGTGGGGAGGCAACTGGGCTCTTCAAAAGGATAAAAAGTTTATTTTTTAAGGAATTATTCTTTCTTTTTTAAATTTCACAATAACGTGGTACTACTGATTTTAACTATGGTTTTTGTTTTTGAAGATGCTCATTGTAATGACACTGTACTGATCTTCACACGGTCATTCATTCACACTTTTATCAGTAACTTCTCTAAGAAACTGGTTAGGTTAATATTCTTGTAATTTTTTACTTCAGCATAAGCGGAATTGCAAGCAAGCAGAACTACAACACCAAACCAATCAACACAGAAAACAAAAAGTACCTTAAAGTACAAAAAAAAATGTTAACCAGAAATGAGAAAGCAATACAACATAAAGTAAGCAGTCCTGCCATGTTCTTGTGTTCACATTTGTCATATATGGTGTAGGGTTTCTCTAACGTTTTAAGTGGGTGGGAAAATTAGAAAAGCAGGTGGAGAAAACCAGTTGAAGTATTTTGGAGTGTCAAATCTTTTTGTCACTTGCAAGTGAGTTATCATGAAAAACCAAATACAGGGTTACACCCTTAGTGACAACCCTCTATGGTGCATTAATTAAAGTGATGTCTCAAAATAAATGTGCATCATTTGGTACCATTTTCACTCAATTGTCTTAAACATTGTCTTCAAAGACAAATTGCGTAAACAGCAAGGCTTCCACAGCGCTTTTAACTTTCAAGCTTAGTAGCCCGCATAAGATAAGTGACCATTTACTTGATTGGTTTCTATACTCGAATTTTATCGATTGTCTCCCGTAAACTAGCCCCAAAACCTTGGCCAATCCAAGAATGAACCCTCAAACTCTTTCACATCTCGATCTTACCGTGGTTTTGCTTGTGTTTCTTATTGGGCAACATTTCTCCCTGATTCTCTTGGCATGAGGTCGGTTTGGAGTTCTATCTTCTTCTTTCATGTATAATTCCATTTCAAACTTATTTGATCTTTCGCGCACACTTGACTTCCTCATCGGTGTTTTCTGTCTTCGAAAACCAGTTTACGAAGGTGTCCCCCAACTTCTTCTTCCGCCTTTCATTAACTGAAGGTCAACCTCAGAATTCCCACCGTACCTACGA
>NW_027179535.1:0-23971 GCF_036669935.1 Montipora foliosa | reverse complement strand
TTGTAACTGTCTGTGTTGTCACTGTGTTCATTGTAGACGTGTGTTTGACAGATAAGGGAGGAATGTGACTGTGGTGGGTTGTGATGTTGTTTGACACCAGTATTGGTTAAACCGCATGGAGGCTCCTTCACTTTGTCATTTTCCTCTGTCAGTTTCATCAACTGTAACCAATGTATAAATACAATCACATGAATTATTGTAGCCACATCAAACAGAACATCAGCCCTTTAGAGACTCATTGTTTGGATAAGTTAACATTGAAGTCTCAGAAGAATTAAGTCCCAGTTCACTAATTATTCCCATTTCCTGTACGATATTGTATGTTTTACCTTATCAATGCCAAACCGCAGGGCCCTTTTACGTAGGATTGTCTCTGAGGACATTACGCCAGTTTTAGAAAGAGACAAATACACAATAGAATGATTTCTTTAATATTAGTGCTCTGTGAGCCAAAAAGAACATTTATTCGGACAACATCAAGTGACATCAGTACATTGAATCGCCTTGACTCAAAGCCTACCACAAGCAAATGCAATAAGCGGTCCGTTTAAATTCAGACTGGGTCTAAAAATTACGCAAAGTGGGGCCTGGGGGGAGGCCTATCTGCAGTTCATATGAACAAGTCAACAAGGATTCCAAACCAGGGCACTTTCAATTGCTGCTGTGCGATGCTGGGTTGCACTCAACACGTGCACATTTGCACAGCGGACTGATGGGCTATGTACTTGGCAGACAACAGTATAATACGAAAAAAGACGGACAATTGAAGTGCCGTAAGATGTAAAATCAAACATCAGATCCCATTTACTTCACTTACATGATATCTATGAAAAGGCAAATATTCTAAATTTATGGCAGTAAATAAAATGTCGACTTAGTACCTCTCTGTAATTAGGCAAATCGAAGTCACCTTTAGCATCACTGCTGTACTGTGTCAAGAACATGGCATCAAGAATAGCTGTTGTCTTGCAGAGGTATAGGGTAAATCGGTTGAAAGGACTTTCCAAGTTCCTCTTTGTATCGTTGCAGTGTAAACGGCTCTTTGCCCCCTGGCAGGTACTTTACTTCGGTTCTGTCAGGATACAGCAAAGTAAAGCTACTGGGCCCATATAAACTGAGATCGCTGTTGAACTTCACCAGCCTGTTTCCGCACATTTTCTGAGAAGGCTCCTCAGCACCGATCGGACGGTAAGACTTTAAGCGGCAATGAAGATCCACGAAAAAAAGATACTTTCAGTTCTCCGGTTGTAACCTGATTAAGCTTATATGAATAGGGACTTCATTCTCGCCGCTTTCCTTTTTCGGTTTTTTAAGAAGACTTACTAACAAACTTGGAGGTTCGTTCCTTTCCTTCCTCTCTCTACTATTCCTCAAAGGTGAGAGGAGGGCTCTGATGTCGTTTCCTTTCTGAAGATTCCCAATTCGAATTGAGCAACACAGATTCGCTCTTCGTCTTTTACATTTATCGTAATTCCGCAAAAAGACAAAATTTCGCCGCGTTGGCTAACTGTGAGCCACAACCCGAACAAAATATGGAGAACACAAAAAGCCTATTTCGCTGGAACGGACGAGGGAACGCAGAAACAGTCCCTCCCACGCATGTTGCGCGCGCATGATGTGTGTGGGTCTTTTTTATTTGCAGAATCCTCTCTTCTTTTTTTTTTTTTTTGCAGTTGTTTTGTTTGCAAGCAGTTCCCTTTTTGTTTGAGCAGAGTTTACTTTTTATTGTTGCCAGCGGTGCCCGTTTTTTTTGCAAGCGCATCAGTCTTTTTTGTTTGCAGCGCATCTTTTTTGTTTGCAGCAGTTCGTCTCTTTGTTTGAAGCGCATCTATTTTTGTTATGACACCGCGCTTTTCTTTATTTGCAGCAGGGTCCCTTGTGGGACAGCCCATCGATAGTGATGGGTCTTACCAATACAGTGAAGTGCCTCTTGGTATCCAAAAAGAAATGGGGGGCAACCTTGCATTTTTAAGGTAATTACTTAGTATTGCATTGCGCAGCCCTAATGACACGATTTTCGCGTCATTAGCGCGCGCAACCGAGCACGTGCACGTAAAAAAAACGTAAGAGATTGCCCTCAAAACTAAGACCAATAGCGAAATAAATGCTCCTTTTCTCTCAAACGAGCATGGTGAACCACCGTTTTTGTTTTTCAGGTATTTGCTAAGAACAGTCTAATAAAGCACATATTGGAAAGAATAAAAAAAGTTTGATAGTAGAAACATGATGTTTTTTGGAAAACAGTTCCGTACTGAGTGTATTTTTGGCCAAGGCGAGGACTTCAAGCCTAACCACAGAACTGTCCCAAAAAGTGCACTATTCTACAACCAGGCAATAAAAAACGGTGTAAATGAAGCAATACTGCTTATGTGAATATTAAAAAGAAGGCTTTATTTTCAAAATAAAAATTGTGTGCTTCAAGTAACAAGACTAATTTCGGTATGAAGGTGAATCGAATTTTGAAACGCGCAACCAGTAAAATTAACCCATTTTAAGAGACTGCTGACGCGGTAAACAAGCACGGTGACCAATTTTTTTATTGCATTTTTTGATGTTCATATCATGAATGTTAATTATGCCAAGTTTCCAAAAAAAGTGTGATAGTAGCACAATTTAAAGGGAATTACCTTAAGAGATAATTAAGCTTCAATTTGAGAAAGAACGCCATACACATATTATGCATCCATTATCTTTGAAAAATGCGTGGTTACCCCCAATTTTCTTTTTCGGGTGTCCAATAACACTGGTTAAGATCTACACTTCCTGTATAATCATAAACCGGGCAAAAATACCTTTGAATTAGGAGGCACCGTCCTTAAAATCATGTTTTTGTGCTTCGTCAAAATATGGTAAGAAAAAAAAAAAAGGTACACGAGGCGATAGCCGAGGGTGTCCATGATGTTCGTACCACGTTTTGGCATCTTATTGTGATCTCTTTCTGAACAGAACACATGGGCAATATGGAATAATTTGTTTTATCTAATTAAGATACAAAAGGTTTGATGATGCCGTCAGCTCGGCGTCTGCCCTCTGAATTGGTCAGAGGTGAGAACCAATCAACATGGCGTTACTTTCTTGAGCTTCTGTACAATATTGTACGCTTCAAATTTTCAAAATGAATTTAACGGTGTCAATGGCCCCGTGGGAAGGATTACAACCGAGTTGCTTGGAGAATGGAGAGAGGACAAGTGACCGTGTTTGATATAGAGATTTAGACCAGAATACAAGCGGAGCTACTGTGTTATTTATTATTACAACAAGTTAACCTGGCTTGGGCCTGCCGAATCCACTCGAAAACCAGTTCCTGGTCAGGCGATCAACTTAAGAAAAACATCTGATCTCGATGAGCTCTACACTTGAGCCCGCGATAGGGTCACGTGGTACTAGACAACGGATACCTTGTTTTGACAGGTGTCAATTAACCATAACATGGAGATGTTCTCGCCCAAAAAACTCGGGTTTCACATTGGAATACATGGTTGGGTGAACGTATGGTCGTACGGTGACCCAAACCAACATTTTCTCGCACAGGAGGTAATTTACCATATTTTCTTACAAAATGGTGACTCGACACGGAGCACAGGAACTATTTTGCGAAAAAGTAGGAGACTCTGAAATATCAAACTCTCTCTTGTCTTCATTCCCAGAGTGGCGTTGGTGATCCTTTTGGTGTATTACTCGTTTGGAATTCTTGGAATAGAGTGTTTCTCAGGAGTCGAACTTAAACAGATTGTTGTCCGTGAGTATCGTTTGCTTTTCACCGAGTATGGAGTTCAGTGAGCGACCTTGGCTTTTTTAACTAACTACCTGGTCTTTGCTAATCCTTCATAGAAATACATCATTTGGAAACGAATACGAAGAGGGCGGATATTATGATTTGAACACATTTCAATGAATTTGTTACATTCTTACGGTAGGATGAATTACGTTCAAGTGTGTCAATTTTTCAGTGCTGAACCTTTATTAAGGTAAATAATGACATATGTCAACCAGCGTTTAATGTTTTTTTTCCTTTGATGTTTAACAGTGACTCTGTTTGAACTGACAGTAGTGAACAATTGGTTCTTTATAATGGGTAATTAATAGTTCATGACTTTGTTTTTCTCTCAAACAGCACCTGCCTGCGCTTGGAAACGGCCTTAAAAAGCGCGTTTTGTTTATTTGAGCGAATGTGAGATAATGATTAACACATATTAAGGAAAGGTATTATTACAATTGAACCCATTGGAGAACTCGGAAAAATCCGAGCCCCAAGATGAGATTCGAACCCACGACTCTATTTCTCTAGAACGGGAGCTCTAACCACTGAACTACTGGAGACTCTATGGTGAGCAAGAGAGTATCCAGTAGCTAAGTGGTTAGAGCTATTTGTCTGTCGCTACTTGACTCTGTGGCTGCGTGATGCAGCTCGAGGTTCAAATACCCCACATGTCAACCTTGCTCGCCACAGAGTCGCCAGAATCCATTCTGGGGATCGGATTTTTCCGAGTTCCAAGTGGGTTCAATTGTTATACCTTTCCTTTAATATGTGTTTTGTTTATTTGTACCAGAATTACTACGCTTGGAGATTGATTGATTGATTGCAACGAGAAGCGAGCATTTTCCCGCGAGTTCGTCCGGCTACGTAAAGTTTGCTTTCGTGTTGTGATTGGGTTGTTTGATTGTCTTCGTCTTCACGTTTTGTTTTTTTCAAGTGATAGGAAGGAATTGCTTACAAAAAAAACGTCAGACTGGGCAAGAATCTTCTTCATGTCGTTTTACATTGTCACAATGGTGAGTCATATCCGCCCCGTGCCTAGTGAAAACCTTTATCGTTTGGAACATCAGCATATGAAACCGGTTGACACCAAACGTTGTCAATAGTTAGAAGGATTGCTTTAGGTAATACAACCTGGCTCAATTCATTTGCCCTCGCGGAGCCGGGCCGGTTCGCCCCTATTGGACCTGACCGTACCCATCTTAGTAGAGCTATGACGGGACATATTTAAGCCTGTCATCAGTGTCAAAAGCGAAAAGAAATGAAGCTACTTATTTTTGCTCGAAAAGAGCATTGAGTCATGTTTATATATTATTGCGATACTCGCTCTGTTGGAATAATCGCGCTTTGTCCAGTCCCCTGGGTAGCCTTTTTCGAAGGTCCGAAGTTATGAGTTAATTCCTCTTACAGGAGGACGGAACCGCTGTTTTCTTTCACATCACGTGACCTCAAATAGATTAGCCGCGCTGAAAGTCTCAGAGGCTTTGGGAATAGAAAGAGAGGTAACTTTAAGCAGGGCTGGTGTCGTTGGACTGCCCTCTTTTTGTTTATCATTCAGGTTGTTATGACAATTATCGTCGCAAATCATCCTTGAAGCATTCCTTTTCCGAATGGAGTCTCGCAAGGAACACACCACTGACGAGAGAGGTAAAGTTGTGTACCGTCGGCTATTTTGCTGCAGATTATTGGTTTCAGTACGGAAGAGTGAACTTCCAAAAGTGTCTTTTTGTTCGTCAACAGGGGACATGCACATCCCGCGGAAAGAGATAAAGTTTTCATATCAGGAGCTCCTGGTTTCATCAGTGAAGATTACGTGAAGGATTTACAGCCAAATCAAACGGTTAGGAATACCACTCAGTCACCGTAGTCGAAACGCCACTTTGACTTTCTGGTGATTCGTAAGCCTCTGCTGTCTATTTGGAAACATTAGGTTTACCTTACAGGCACATATACAATCTACATGTTCCAGCACTCGGCAAAGTCCCTTTTTGAATTGTGGCTGTTTCTGCTTAGGTGGCCGAATACACCACAAGCCTGTTTAGACACACCACCGCCAAGCCGGCAACTTCTGCTGGAGAGGAACAGGACAGCCACAACACCGGGGACATTATATCTGCTCTTTCTCAAATATTGTGTTGGTTCTTTTAACGAACCCGCGACCCGCGACCTCCCGCGTGACAGCCCGATGCTCAATCAAACAATCAATCAATCAGTGTCACATATCACAGTGGGGAAATTAACATATCTCATAGACTGAATCGGGTGGTTACCGCTGTTTTCCCTTGTGGGACCAAAACTCACTGTTCATGCTTCTGAATAGAGTACTTTATGAAATAATCCATGGAATTCTTATATTAGAATCAATTTTTTTTTTCGCCTCAAGTCACGGGTGTTCTGTGAACGTCTTGGGACGTTCTACAACCGTAAGAGTTTGGTGTTTTGTTTTGACACACTTTGCCTCTTTCACCTCATCAGGTTTGTATATTGGAAAAAAGGTCCAAAACCACGATGGATTTGAGCTTAAAAATGTACAAAGATGAAGTTATGGTATGAACTTTCTCGTTTTTGTCTGAGATTTCAGTAAACACAGATTGATGTCGGGTCGCATTTTTCCTGGCGTTTTGTGACATAGCAGTTCTTTCTTCGTTCTTTTCGTAGAATTGGATTCAAAATGAAACAGTGATTGACCGAGGAAACTAGACTGGCTAGAAGTGTGGCCGAAGAGCGCTGCTCGCCTTCATCACCCTCGCCTACTACCGGCTCTACACGGCGTGTCGGGGGGCGATCTCGGCCTGACTAAGGACCTAATTTTGGTAGAGATAAATCCGATTGCAAAAGAATGAGAATTAAAGAACATAACTTTCAAAAATGGGTGGGCGAAAGATACATGGAAAGAGGTTCTATTTGTCTATTGAAATGGTTTGTGGAGGCGATGGGAGCTGGTTATGAGGCATGTAATAGACCAGTCCGATTGGTCAGCTCGTAATGCAACGGAATTGAGGACAGAGAAAACTTCTGAGCAGGGTAAGAACCCTGTGGGGGAAGCACACAGAATATGTAAAAAACATTATAATTCTAGATCATTATTTTTATAACGATTGTTGAAGGACTGGCCTTTTTGTACGAAAAATAAGAAAAAATTCTTTTTAAAGTTAAAAAAGTTTTATAGTAGGTAGCATTGGAATAGATTCAGATAAAAATGGTTTTCATTGGTGCTTGAGAAGCTGTTTAGAGATCGTAGGAGATGGAAAACGGAGACGACCTTTAATTAAAGGGGAAAAAGCTGATTTACCCATGCACTGACACCTGAGCCGCCCGGGGACCGACCCCGTGACCGAGTAAAATCGTCTGGCGTGTAGAAAGAGTAAAAATCTATGAAGTCCCACTCTAGGGAGTCAATGGGTTAAGAAAAGTGGTCTATTAGGAAATGTTCAAGGCAAAAAGATGAGCTCGGAACCCTAAGTAAATACTAGACAGAATTATACATAATTAATGAAAGAAAAAAGAATTTTTTAGAATATAAAATTACACATGGACGCGACGAAAGAAAACCGAAATGCATTTGAAGTCTGTCACAATCTCGACACCAGACACTCTTCTCTTGGACTGAGGGAGAAACGAGCTCTGGTAAACCTGAAACAAAGTGTCTTCTCATTGGTTTTCGTGAAGAACGATCAAAAACACGTCTCTAATTGGTGCATTCATGTGCCACGCGGAGTGAGCAGGCGCCGTAAGGTTTCAATAGCCAATTTTTTGGCGCTATAAGAACCCCACGGCGCATGTTCTCCTCCATAGAGTTTCCCAGAGCCTTGGGTCGATCCGAGGATCTGGTGCACGAGAGTGAAGTCTGTCAGTGTTAATAATGAGCAGGACGCATGCGTGAACAAAAAGCACGTGTGCCACCGTCGTGCGCACGGACAGAAAAAAAAGTGCCACGTGGAAAATTTGTAGGCGACGGAACTGAAGCGTAATCCATTTCAGTCTGTTGGAACGCTTCTTTGTAAGTTAGTTAGAACATAGGCGACACAAACACGTAAACTTGAATGCTCAGTGTAGGGCTTATATGGGGGAAACATGAAATGCGGAAAAAAAAATCGGCTAATCTTAGTTTATAGCGAAGAACTAAATGAAAGAAACTTACTGTTACTTAATCTCGTGTTCCTTGTGTCGACTTGAGGCAGCTCTGGGCTAGTTTTGAAATTTGCTCCTCTCCTTCATTAAAAAAAGACAAGGCTGGAAACTCGCCAACTCTGAAGCCACTGATCACTCCCGTGATCGAGGGAGATTTAATCCCAAAAAGCGGCTTGAATTCGGCCTTTGTCCACTCCCACGTTACGATCGATAACAAACGATATACCGTAAAGGCCCAGTGTAATTGGCTCTAGCTGTTGCGGTGTCACTGCCCAATTTAAGTTACTAGGGTGTGTTGTTATCTTGGTATTTTCCGTATTTGTATATCTTCAATTTTATTTTTTTTCTTTATTTTCTTCAGGGCAAAGCTACTAAAATAAAAAAATAATAAAAATAATGAAAAAATAAAAAAAACTGATATTTTGCTAAACCAACTGGGGGGTCTGGAAATCACTTGCAAAATCCCGTAGAATAATTGGCCCGCTTGTCTCGCTGTATAAATTTAGCGAAAAAGTGAGCAAATGTAATCTAAGGCTAATCTCCACCACATTACCTCCTATTCCTCTAACGCGTTCTCCTGGGCATGCAATATACGACTCTAAGTGCAAACTGTGATTTTTATAAGTATTCCTTTTTTCCAAGAACCATAAAGGGAATGGAATAAGCACCAAAGGACGTAGCGTTGAAAGAATCAACTTAAATCTTTCAAGAGTGAAATTTCCACAATGTATTAGCTCAATTTGTGTAAATAATATTTCTTTTTTTTTTAAGTTTAATGCAGTCCTTTACATTCAGTATTGAATGTAGGACTTAAATGGTAATTAAAGAAATAAATAAATGGTAACGCCATCGGTGAAACAGAATACTCCGCGGGGACTCCTTGGGAGTAGTGATCTGTTATCGATTACTGTCGTTTGCTATCGATTATTATCAATAAAGGGCAAAATTACTGAACGCTGGTTGGCTGAGACAGAGGGCTTTTTTTCTTAATCGAGGGGCATTTTGGGTAATCAAGAGAGGGCTTGATTACCTGTCAATTTGATTGGTTAATCCGTTGCATAGCAACGTATAAATTGTGCCCTTTATCTGATAAACAAGTAATCGCATGAGTCCTTTAATTATTAAGGATAAATTGCACTTGTGTTTAAGAAAAATTTTCCAAAACACTCGTGCAATTAATCCTTAATAGTACTCGGGCCTCATGTGATGACCTATAATTATCCATTATCTCAATCGATAACAATCGATAATAATTTTTTTTTAATTTTTTTTTTTTCTACTCGGCAAACTTCTGTATAAAATGGACGCCTAAGATAATGAAGTGATGAGATGAGATCGCCAAAGGGACATACGTTGAGTGGGAGCTGGATGTTGTTAAACCCAGTCACTCCTAAAGCGAAGCCCAGTTGAAGAGTAAAATCTTCTGGCGGTAGACAGGTGGGGATGGGTTAAGCTATCTTAAGGGACGGTGCCTACTATTGTTATTGCGCATACGTATGGCGCATCTACAGAGACTCGGATTTCCTATCGCCGATGCTTCCTCATACAGGGATATTTTTGGCGCGGTTTAAAACTATCCGGAGAAAGTAGATCTTCGTAAGTACTCTTGGTATCCAAAAAGAAAATTGGTTGCAACCATTCGTTTTTGAGAGATACTTAAGCTTCAATTTGACACGAAAGAACCCGCCATACGTTGCTTTGTAGTTAAAGCTTTTACAAATATTATTCATGACTTATCTTTGCAAAATGCGTGGGTTTTTTTGTATTTATTTATTTATTTTTTTATAAATTAAATTAAAAAAATTAAAAATTGTTTTGTTACCCCCCCCCCCCCCACCCAATTTTTCTTTTGGATTTCAATAAAACTTGTTAAAATCTACATTTCCTGCATAATCACACCCGGGGCAAAAATATCTTTAATTAGTAGGCACCGTCCTTAACTAGTGAAACCGTACAGATTTCCATTTACTCTAGGAAAAAGGGGAAAAGTATCGTAGGGCTGTAAGCTTAGGCCTGTCCATTTATCTAATAAGGGAGTGTTGTTGTAAAGTTAGCTGGATAGATGTATCTGGGCAGTTATATTGTGTGTGTCAATCATGCCGCGAAACGTTTGGTTGTCACTAAATCTTTAATATTGTCTATTTTTAAAATTGACAAAGTTTCACTGTTCTTGACTCTCCGTGGGCATTGTTCCATAATGTAGATATGTAGTACTTTTAGAGTATTCGTTGATTGCACGTAACGTCACCGCCAGCCCCGTTGGTGAAAAGTTTCTTATGGGAATTAACCATATTCGTATTCTGCATATTGGAATGGAACTACAATACTCGTCACATTTGTTGGAATCAACCATCCCCGTTTCCCTCTTACTCCAATGTTGATTTCCACAACTACTAGTTAGTCGCCCGAAAAATTCTCACACAACATTGAATTCGGGGAAGGGGGATTGTGGTATAGGCTTACGAGATTGTAACACGATAATTCGGACCATTCGTTAAGTGTCTCCAACTAACTATGTCCTAGTATTGTAAGTATCGGAGAGGCTGCACATTTACGCACGCATGCGCTGACGGAATTTTTGAAGACGAGAACGAGAACAAAATATGCAGCTACCTCCAGACGTGGCGCTGGAGCGTCGTACCAAACATGTCATCCCGGGATTTCGGCCCGTGCGATCGCTTTTAGCCGCAGTTGGCCCTTCGCTGCTTTCGGCTACCGACCGAGCCTCCCGGTACGGCATTGGAGGGAGGGATATGTCGGACCAAAACCATATGAGACCAATAACACGACTTCACAGCTCCAAACCCCCGCCCTTGTCATTACAATTTAACGTAAGATTTAATGGCTAATATATTCAAAAGAAAAGGACATTTTCATCTGTAATATGGTAAGCACTGGTAGTCGCAGATTACCAAGTGCACGCATGCGCCCTGGTGAAGGTAACATACATGCATGCATAACACTGTATTTTATCTCGAATTGCAGAATAATATCTTCGAGACATTACAGCTAAACATACATAATATATACAGACACATACCTAAAGATTAAATAATATTAAAGAAATATTAATCAAACCGAAAAGCCGCTGATACAAAATCCGGCCCTGGATTAGTTTAAAACCAGGAAACGCAGTGGTACGGGAAAAATCAGGTAGCGCATTTCGCAACGTACTTAGTTAATACGTAAGAAAAAGAAACTAAGACCATAACTGGTTGTTCTAGGTTTATGGGAGCGGACAGAATGTAATTCCACGAAGATAATGCATAAGAAGAGAGGGGGAGAAAACTTATTTTTCATATATGCAGGACAAGCCTTTTCTTTCTTCAACTACTTTTATACGATAATATGAGGAAAATTTGAATGCGCTTAGTTGCATCGAGATGTAGAGTTTGACTTAAGTGGTCCGTACAGAGGACAGGTAGTCGCAAATATAAATCCTCATTACTCTCTTATTTACATTATACCGTTTCTTTGACAAGAAAAGTACTAAAGGCAAGGCCGAATTTCCTATGATCAAAAGTCTACGTTAACAGCACGCAACTTGGCTACTCCTTAGTATTCCGCCTAGAAATCTTCTCGCTACTTTTTCATCATTTGAGGAGGACCAGGGATCCGCTTGCCTACTTCATGCCCAAAAGGAATTCGGGTTAATTCGGGCCGTTCCATGACACGGGAAGACCCCCGATTCTCATTTCATAGATTTTCTTATGAGTGTGGAGCCACCCAGTCCTACGGACAAAATACAGCATCGATTGAAGTTTTTAGCTTTCAAAACTTGCTCAAATTGTCTTGGTAGGTCCTGGAATTCGCCCACAGAAAGGCCAGAGAGGACGACCGCCATGTTTACAACAGAGCAATTTAGGCGTTCCAGTCTGCAAGAAATCATCTCTCACCTCTGTCGCGAGAAAGAACCAGACACGCACGGTTCTTACGTTACGTTTATGGCCCCTGTAGAATCAACCGAAATCTCCAACTCCTTGTCAAAAGTTAACCAGCAGCTTAATAATTTTGGTATGCTACAATACTCGTAACATTTGTTGGAACACCCATCGCCGTTTCCCCCTTCCTGAATTGGGGAAGGGGATGTGGTATAAGCTACGATCTTGGAAACACGATGATTGTGACTATTCGCTAAGTGTATCCAACTAAATATGTCTAGTATTGTGGCTTGCAATGGAGGCTAATGCGGGGAAGTCTTTTCAAATACAAATAATGTTAATATATTACGCCCAGATTTTAGCCCTCATTGCAAGGTTGTTCCAGTCCAATACTGAGAATACTAATTTGTTCTATTTGACTCGTACTATTATGTAAACCTGTAGCTACACTTTTGTATTGTTTTTGCACCAACATGAAGCCGGATGCATATGGCCGTCGTACAAGTTGAGTGCAATCAAAGAATGGGACAGGCGGCACATTTAGAGTAAAAAAGACACAGAGTCCCTTTCACATGTCACATGACCTTCGGTAAACGTTTACCGTTCCAGCCATGAAAAAACTGAAACGATAATCTTAGTACCCAGATCTCACTCTGTCCGTAGGAGATCTGGGTACGAGGGTTACTGGACTGATTGACTGATTTGTCGGACGGAAAGGGATGGTTAAAGGGTATTTTTTACTTAATATCATGGGTGACAAATTCCTCCTTGATTTAGGCGCGAAATTTCAGCGTAAATTTATACTTTCACATGTGAAATTACAAAATTGCCATGGTAACCTCTCTTGTATCTCGATCAGAGCCAAGATGGCGGTCTAGATTTAAGACAGTGACCATCATTGAAGAAGATTACGAAAATAAAAAGAAGCGGCAGAAACTTTAAATACGTGAAAGAGCACAATTAACGAAACTAACGAAACATGTGACGAAAATAGCCTTGAGACAAACCTGGAGGTGATTCTTCCCGAGCAGTTGGATTAAAGTACAGAGCGATTTTACAATTGAGCTTGTGAGCGTAATTCGTCACCCACAGACGTGCCCCTTAAGGCTCAGGGAAAATTATCAGAATTTTGGCAAAACGCGCGTGATATTATTTTCCTAATTTCACATCGTCGCCATTTGATTTACACATACTAATTGCCCACCTTACTTGGGTCGAAGAAGCTGGGAATCCACCTTGCCTATTGCCTCTATTTCGCTTTCAGTAGAATCTGCAAGGAAAATTTGGTGCTGTGCTGATTCGCTTTAAAAATCTGGCATCACACTCGCTTGCAACCAGAGGTGAATGTAAAGGTAATCGAATTTTGCACAAGTTTTCGTGCGCTTTCTGCCGGCTGAATGTCCTTTCCTTTTGCGCGATGATAAGTTGATCTTGTTTTCTTGCTTTTTTTATGTTTTATGATATTGGCTAGAAAAAATTACTTTGGAAACCTTTCCGGCCAAACAGTTCACGTAACAGAAAGATTGATCGTCCTCTAAACTTTTTCATTCCCACCATCCAAACGTTTATCATGTTCCCTCACTAGTACCATGGGTTTCTTTGTTGCCTTCTCATGAGGCATTTGGATGTTATATCAAGGTCACACACTTAGCTGAGAATAATCTTCGTTCTCATTACCTCAAGTCTGAATGACATTTCATTGAAACTGTGAAGAGAATTTACAAAACCTGGGAGTCTAAGGGTTTAACTGCATCGCGATTTCAAAACGGTTTTGCCTATTTATGATTGTGTTGAGTACCAACCGTTGAAGTACTTTTAAGGGGAGCTGTCGCGTGTCATGCTAAATTTGCTGTTTTTAGCTCAAAAACTGGGTAAAAATCTAAAGTAGTACTTTAGCTCACACGAAATAGCATTGCTGAATTGGAGAACCCACTGACACGATATGGAAATACGTTGATTGTTTTGGCGCAATTTCTGCGGACACCATCTCCAAAACTTGAAAAAAATGGTCAGTTTTTTCAACCTTTAACGATATCATGCAGCCTTTCATGTCACCATGCGTAACCGAAACTAAGACACAAAGGGCTTGTGCATCTTTCAATGAAAAACCTGGGATTTCTTACAGCCCTTTTGACCTCGTTATGCCTGAGAGTGATGACCAATTTGAGCATTACTTTTATGATCTCGAGGGGCTATTGTTCTCGAGAATCGCGCCCAACAAACTTAGGCAAGAGCGGACTTCACCTCGTTATTCTGTTCACGTAATCTCGTTTCCAGATAGCGGTAATGGTATAACAAACCAAAAAATAATTGGTAAACTTGGAACACTAATTTTTAATGGGACCATTAAAACAACGCGCGCGAAACTTGTCAAAAATGTTTGCCTAAAAAGAAAAACAACTTAAGTTATTTTTTGCTTGACATGCATTTCTTTGTTGTCGGATAAGAGGTTATCCTTGAAACTTTTGTGCCCCCGACGTACAGCAAGTTTTCGCTTAAGTTAACAAAAACCTTGTTTACCAAACAAAATATTCAAGCCAAAAAAAGTGGCTGTATTAAAATAAGTGTTGTAACAATTTCCGTCAGCGATACATGGGAGATGACTTTTTAAACCGCGTTTACAATCCTACCAATTATATCGTCTTACGCAAATTACTAGTTAAATAGGTTAAACTGTTTATGTATTGAAAAACGCAACATTTCGTCAGGAATTTGGTTTCTACTGTATATTTCTTTCTAAGAGTATTAAACAGGAACACAAGATCAAACACTTGCCAAACTGTCCGTCCTTATCCTTGGATTACGTTTTTGCGATTGACAATTTGATTAGACTCTTTTGTGCGTTCGGAAAACTCATCCACAGCGGGATACAGTTTTTAATATCAAAAACGGGTCATAAGATGTTTTTCAAGGCCCCGAGCATTTTGCGCTAAAAAAAAATGTCCGGTCAATCCCTAGGTAAAACTTGATACAGTTACCACAATGGTACAGCATGTCGTGGTTCGTTTGAAGGCTGTTTATAGATAGCATGTTGCCCATCTGGCGAGTACTATCTTCATTCATTTCCAAGTGTTGCACCATGATCCACCGCCTGGGGGTTTGGGAAAAAGGAACTCTTTTTGTATTTATCAGCTTTGCTCTGTTTATGTCCAAATCGGCTTCTTGCGTTGCAATTTCGTGAATCGGACTTATTTTCATCGTCGGCGTGTCTGGTCTCGGGTTTCGACGACTCTTCAGTATCTTCAGTATTTTGCTGTGGCTTAATACTTTCTTCTGAAGGATCTGTGCTTTGCAGGGAGTCGGGACTTCAAACTACCGCAGCTCCTTGGTTTTCTGGCTCTATGCGTTTCTTCTAATTTATTTGGCTCATATTTTTCCTTATTTGTAGTCTGCAATTCTGTCATTTCGGCTCAGTAAACGTTTGGCCTCAGCGACTTCCGATGACTAGTTTACCGATGATTCTTTGACATCTGCCGTCATTGTTTTCGGTGTGTTTTTGGGTTCTGCGTGTTTTTCGGCATTCGGTTCCCCCCCCGACCATCTTCGGTTACGTCTTTGACCCGTTGCAATATATTCGTGTTCACCGATTCTTTTACGAAGCTACCTCGAAATCCTCGTCTTTGTTCTTTTGACGGGTCCAATTCAAAAAGCGAACGTCAAACTTGTAAGACGTCGAAAAGTTGAATTTTGATAGACAATACGCCCCATAAAATCACAAAACTGATAAATCATCCTTAGGGAAGGACCATTAGGAAAAGTGATGGGGGGGGGGGGGGGTGGGGGGATTTTCAGCGGGTACGATTTTTTTTTTCGCGGCACTGCCTTGTGCCATTAGTTTGTTTCCAGGTCGAAAACCCCTGCACAAATTTTTTTTTTTAGAAAAATATTGCTTGTTTTAACACATATGTTTTTGTGATACTATAGAGTTAGGCAAGCAAACACATCAAAAACCCTCTCAGACACAACAATTGACTACAGAGCAGATCAATTTACTCTCTCGAGGTTTGAAAATTCATTCCAACACCTGTCATGAACGAAAACCAGATAAGGCGCCAGCTAATTTCAGACTTAAACCAACTTTGCTAGAAGGATGCGCCTTCAATATATCTGTCATGACCAAAATACTGAGCAACATCCATTTCACCTGAAATTCCGTTGGCTTTTCCACCGCGATTCAAAGGTCAGTTCTTGAGGACTTACTGGAGAAGAAGTCAAAATAAAGCTTGCAGAAACTCCACTGGTTAAACATAAAAATTAATCTGCCACCCGGGCGAGCAACGAGCTCTCAAGGAGCTTATTAACAACAAAGAAATTATTCTCAAAAAAGCAGATAAAGGCACAACACCGGGCGTTATGAACAAAGAAAGACAAAATTAATGAGGGACAGATACAAATGGATGATAGAAATAACGATCAGCCACTAGACAAACCAATGTTTAGAGATACATTCCAGTGAGTTAAACACCTCATTAACTCCCTTCGCCAAGCAGGGTGCATAGACGAAATGACGGCTAAATGGTTTAACCAAACACCAGACCCGCCTCGCATTCCAGTGTTCTATCCCCTCACGAAAAAAAAATCAAACCGACATTAGTTGGAAGACCTTATCATATCTGGGTGTGATAACCCAACAGAACGCCTATTCATCATTCGTAGGACAAACTACTTCAGCCCATAGCACACATTTTATAACGGTTTATCGAGAGAGCACTAGGGTGCCAAACGGCTTTCTAGTCTCAAACGCATACGAAAATTTTCATGCCCAAAAGCCTCCTATGAGGGTGCTAATGGGGTTAACAGTTAACTGACAATGGCCAAACAAAATAGTAGTTAACTGATATTGGCCCCACAAAATTAGTAGTTAACTGATAAATGTAAAGTTAACTGTTAAGTGAGATTCTATTAATTATACTAAATACGATGTTGTTTTAATAAAAAGCAACAAAGGTTTTTCCTAACAGCAAAGCTATGTCGTGCGTTTTACCTGTCCCGCTGCGTGACCAGGTAAACCTATTAACTGATATTATTACATTCAGACTCACTATGAAAAATCTGATTGGTCGCGAGCATTCAATCACTTCACAATAGCTTGTGAACTTGACGTTGGACGTTGGACAGTCCAGTCCAACGTACGTTCAACTCTTCTCTACGCCTCAGAGACGTGGAGACTCAACACGAAGTGGGAGAGCAAACTTCGGGGCTTCGAAGGGAGATGCTTACGGAGAATATTGGAAAGTTAGGTGGCAAGAAAAGGTGTCCAATGAGGAGATATGGAGGCGCACAGGCAAAACAACCCAAAAAGGATGGAACAACATCGTTCTGGAGGTGAAAAGAAGACGGTGGACGTGGCTTGCGCCATGTCCTTTGCATGAAGAAATGCCGGCACCCGCTCGAGGCGACGGTCTTGGGTGCCCCCTGGGGAGAGGCACAGTGGTAGACCACTCGGCGGAGGACCAGCGAGGACGAGATGAAAACAGCTGGAAAGGCCGTGGAACGAGCTGCGGTGGCTGGGCCCGTACGGTCTGAATGGAAGAAGTTTGTCGGTGCCTTATGCTCCCCCAGCGGGGCTCCGAGGATTGCGTGAGTGAGTGTGGAACTTGACATAATAAATGTAATATACTGCTGCAGATACTACGTTAAACGTCTGCCTGGTTTAATAAGCCCCTTGGGAGTGTTCTCCTCAGAAACAAAATGGCTGAACGCTTCGCTTCTGTTTCTGAGGATGAATTCTGTGAAAAGGTATAATAAAACAATTATTGAATTCGTTTTTCGCATGATATCATGAATTATCAAAACCTCGTGTCTGTGTTAACACAGACCTCGGTCTTCATAATTCATGATATCATGCTTCAACCTTATTCAATAATTGTTTATTATATGCGAAAGGCGCCAGAGGGTCGTACCAGGCACAAGGGAGCTTTGACCTTGATCTTCGTGATGGCGTCGAGTGGCTTGGTGAAGGTTATTCTCAGCTTTTATTGCGATGATGAAGGATCTTGCATTCGAACGGAACAGAGGTCATGTACCGTTCGAACAATGAAAAGCAGAATTCAATGGAGATAGCCTTCCAAACATTTGATAGAAGTCATGGAAATCAAACAGCAAGCGGAAAAGTTCGGACTTGCTGGCTTGGATTTAAAGTTGGTACGACTGGGAAAAGATTGACGGGAAAGCCGAAAATTTTGCAGTTGTGACAAAGTAACACAGGCTGGAAATGGAGCTAAACTTTCTAATGGTAAGTGCAACAAGTGAGCTAAATGGTGCGTATTTTGTTTCGTCTTTTTGTTTGAAATTGTTGTCCACACGCGTACGCGGGTTGACCACACTCGACGAGGTCGTTTTTAAGATCAGTGGCAGATTAATGAGCAAGATATCTGATTACAGTAAAACCTTGATTAAGCGGACCCTATAGTTTGTGCGGACACACCGTATTTTAGCGGACAGAAGCCAGCAGTAAGTTTGATTTTTTTCCTTTCCATACTCTCTGTTCGAACCAATGATCGTATCACGATTCTTGACATGAAGGAAAGCGCGTGAGAAAATTTCAGTGTTTGTATGAGAATTTAGTGTCGAATAATTTTCGTAACGTGGGTGTTCTAAAACTAAAGCTACGCTACAAAGAGTTCTACTGACAAATTTAAGGCCACACGTACCTGAGCTTTAATTTTCCGTTTGATTGTTCTAGACTTTCCATAAATGTCTCGGTACATTTTCACGGGAAAATTTTCGTCGGCGGAAAGAAAATTTTGCCAGAGAAATGTACGGACATATAAAGAAAATTTTAAAAAGTGGTTCTAGCGCAGGTGAGGTCATCCAAATTTTATCTGAAGAATCCGTTTACCTAGTTTACCAGTTACGTTTTGAAGTAAAGAAAATTCGGGTTGTGACTCAATTATTATCGCTGAGATAAGAAAAGTTAATAGATAACTAAAATTAGAAGTTAACTGACAATTGGCCAAAAAAAATAGTAGTTCAACTGACAATTAAACCGAAAAATTAGTTAGTTAACTGACAATTGGGTTACCCCCATTAGCCACCCTCTCCTATAGCTACTAATTTTCTCAGAGAACTGCTCAGCCTTATACTGAAGGAGAACTCCTTCCAATTTAACGGGAAAGGGACTATCTCCAACCACACTGGAACTGCCATGGGCACTAAAATGGCAGTAGCTTTTGCCAACATCATTTATGGCATCTATAGAAAAGGAGATCTTAAGGCAGAGCGTTAACAAACACACTAACCGTGGAAAAAATGTTCATTTACGATGTATTTTGCTTGTGGGATACAAACAAAGAAGAGATAGAGCATTTCATTGAGCAAGCAAATTCGTACCACCCTACCATAAAGTTTTTCAGCTGAAAGTCTCACAGAAACAACTTTCTTGGACACAACAGTCTATAAAGGGAAAGAGATTCGAGAAAGAATCGATTCTCGACGTGAGCACAAATTACAACCTACTGAAACATTTCAGTACACAAACTCCAACAGTTGCCACCCAGCAGGCGTTAAAAAAAGGCTTCGTTAAAGGAGAAGCCTCTTGGGCTCCCGAGGACAAACTCTCTAAAGTAATGTTTGCGGAGAACATTAAAAACTTTAGAAACAAGCATGACATCGAGAGGTTTATTTACCCAATAGCCTGTTGGACAAAAAATCCTCTCCGAAGTTAAATTCGCAGAAAGAAAGAACGCTCTACACACAAACAGAAAGCGCACCAGAAAATTCTATTCTTTGTGACACAATTTCGTGCATCACCGCCATGTTTGACCAAAAATCTAACGGAAAAATGGCATTTAATACAAAACCAGCCGCTACTAAGAGAGATATAAAAGGAACCTCCCTTGATCTCTTAAAAGGGAAAACGCTTAAAGACCATGCTTGTTAAAGCAAAACTCAAAGGCTTTTATCAGACACATTGGGCACACAGCTGGCGTCGCGCCGGTTTTTTTTGTATTTTTACCCACCCCCATCCCCCCGTCCCATCACTTTTCTAATGGTCCGTCCCTAAAAAGAAGTGTTGCAACATAGCCGTTATCTGATGGCACTTGAAAGACGTTTGTATGTTGCTTAGGCAACTGCCAAGAGCTTATAACACAATTCTCTGTGGATTTCATACTAACGTCGAAAAGGATTCTTGGGGGTACCTCCCATTTAGCCCAAGGGGGGGGGGGGGGACTCCCATATGAAACTCTTAGGGGTGTAAATTTTGGATTTTGGTCTCGCTTCGGGTGTTCCGGGCAAAGCGCCAATATTTGATGCCACCAAGGTATCGTTTAGGGTACGCCGAAGTAACACCGAAAATTACGCGAAGAGAAACAGAAGTCAAATTTCCTTTTAAATTTTCTTTTTAGAGAAAAGCATTCGAGGATTATGCCTTTTTATCATTAAAACTCATGCTTTTCGTGGTCGTTGATACCTCTCGTTGCTTCTGTCGTATTTATTTGTGTTTTAAACGGTCTCTGTTAGGGGTCAAAATTGGCTTAAGCCACGCCTAGATTGGTCACCTTTAGGGGTTACATTCAAAATTTCTGACGAGCATCCCCGTCTGTTTCATATAGGAGTCCCTTCCCCCCCACCCCCCCCCCCCCCCCGGGCCATTTAGGTACTCCATAGGGTACTCCATGGAGTAGGGATCCGCGTTTTGTCCTTTGGACCGGAAAAAAAAACGGCCTCTTTGCTGACGGCTCAAATAAGGTCAGCCGATTCTCCCTTGACATTTAAATACAAAAAAACAAAGGAAGAAATTCGTGAAGTGTGTGAATGGCCGGTTTGTTTTGTCACCTTCGATTATCTGATGTGCGATAGCACAAAACAGCAAAATATCTAGTCTTTTACTACTCGCCTCTGCGAACGATTTTCATTGCAGGGTTTCCAGGTTATGAATACGTTATCGTTAGATGATGGACCGTCCACCGGTGATGAAGAAACGAAAAGCGATGGATCCTCTTACAACATCTATCAGGTCAGCGCTCAACGCTCCCTTAAACTGTTCGATAAACAACATAAGCTTGCATTCGGATGGGCTGGATTACCTTACTAATGTTATGTCTCATAACAAGGAAGGGACTGAATGGCATATGTAAAAATGGCAATTGCTCGATCTTTAGTGATGGATCAAGCATGTTGTTCTCCGTAGACAGGTTACAGATAACAGCAAGACCTCGTTTCTGTGAACCAAACAGTCAACACTTATTTTTTCCTTGATGAAATTGCTTGCCTGCAGTTGATCATTTGGAAGCAGCTGCAGAGGAAATTTTTAAAGCTTTAATTTCAGGCCGCACGCATAAGCCTACAATAGTCTCGTTGGCAGCCGTCTTTCGGGGCTAAAAAGGTTGCTGTTAGTCATCGTGGTGAGGTTCCAATAATAATAAAGTATTTTCGTTTGTTTCACGTTACTGTCACTTGTGATGTAGATCGCGCCGTTTCGACTGCATACTGCTAGTCTTGCATAAGGGCGATGATGTCGAATGGTTAACGCGTCAATTTTAAAACAGGATGCTCCGATGTGATTGGTTGGTTTTCAGCAGCTGTGATTCGGTGTGTTTCAGTCCTAGCTGCTTCCGGCGTATTGTTTCTTCGGCGGACGGAGTCATACGACTGTCGCCTCTTGACCCTGCGTGTGTAACAATTGAGGGTCACGATCAATAAACTTTACTTCGTTCCAAAGCGGGTTGTGTCCGGTGTTGTTAGCGTGTTCTGAAACGGCAGAGGTCTGGGTACGGTCAAGTCAGATGTCTCGCTCATGTTCCTTTCACTCTATCTTGCATAGGTCTTCCAGTCAGCCGATGTAGACTTTAACGCATTTCCACTGGGAATCCTGTAAACCACGCCAAATTGTTTAGTCAGCTCGACAGCGGTCTTTCGGTCGTACTAGATGTGATCTTAATGTAGTCTCCGACTTGAAAACAAGCACGTATGCCTTGTTGCCGTAGGCAAGCGGCGAAGTTGTTCGGATAGGCCTTTTGACATAGGGTAAAACCGCAGTGGACTGGTACTCGTTCATGGGCTCAGCACGGCTACTCGGTTTCCTGGTCTTGGTGATTTTGTGCAAGAAAGAAAAAGGGTAACCATTAGAGACAAGAACAGGAAGACAGCTGTTTCTTCTCCTTGGAGGTAACAGAAGGTTTTGCTACGAGACGTTTGGCGCGCTCGTAGAGGCACTTGACAATACTGCATTTTACTGATTGCGGGTGGTGGGAATCATACGGCTAAGTACTGATCCGTGTGCGTAGGCGTCCTGGACACGCTGGTGGTGAGGGGGCCATCCGGTTCTCTTGGAAACTGCGTTGTCAAGGAAAGTGAGTTTGTAGGCGTTCTTCTGTTTACACGATCCAGGATGGTGAAAGTGTGGTCAACGTAGCGTTT
Source organism: Montipora foliosa (assembly GCF_036669935.1). Lineage (NCBI taxonomy): Eukaryota > Metazoa > Cnidaria > Anthozoa > Scleractinia > Acroporidae > Montipora > Montipora foliosa. Next base: position 1,840 of record NW_027179535.1, on the reverse strand, counting down.
CCAGATCCTAGGTTCGCAGATCCTAATCACACACTGCTGGGGAAAACCAACCAATCACATCGGAGCCTCCTGTTTAAAAGGTGACGCGTAACCATTTGACACCATCGCCTTATGAAGAATAGCAGTATGCAGTCGAAACGGCGGCGATCTACATCACAAGTGACCACATCGTGAAACAAAGGAGAATACTTTATTATTATTGTACTTCACCACGATGAATAACAGCAACCTTTTTTACGACAATAAAAGACGTTCATATTTCACCATTGTTTTGTACTTTAATTTTTGCCCCTAACCCTTGTTGGGGAGGGGGGGAACCATGTGTTACCATTATCAGAGAATTTTCACAACTGTTCCGTGTTTAAGTATTCTGGGCGTTCCTTGTTTAAGTATTCCAGCATTCCATGTTTTAAATATTACAGCCGTTCCGTGTTTAAGTATTCCAGCGTTCGTGATTTAAGTATTCCGGCATTCCGTGTTTAAGTATGACGGCGTTCCGTGTTTAAGTATTCCACTGTTCCATCATTCCAGCATTCCGTATTTAAGTACTAGCCGTCTTTCGGGATGTCACGCAACGCTCACTCGAAAGCAGATGGCTGCTCACATTGGAACCACATTCCTTTCCGATTGCTTTGACGGTCTGTCAAAACAACTGAAAAGGTAAGTCAATGGAGTGTGAGAAAAATCATTCATTGCGGTTTTCTGGCAGCATCATGTAGGTATTTGGATTGAACGCCGCAACAAATAGCGACCGCCCAAGAAGAGTATTTTATTTTCAACGGCAAATTATGGTACCCATACCCTGGGGGGTTATTGCCATATATGGGCTATAGAGGTATGTGCCGCTGTGAAGGGTACTGGTTTTCAAGCAGTTTTAATACTCTAGCCTAGGATATATTAAGTCAGAGCATTTGGGTCTAGGACTAGGCTATCATTTTTCACAAAACTGACCCGTTGGTTGAAGCGGTTATCTCTCCTTTTATATACATGTATATCTGTTCGTGCCATAAGGCACACAGGCTTTGAACATTCTCTTTCCATCAACTTTGGGTTGCTGCTAAAGCTCTGACAGGGGTCCATGATTGCCACCCAGCTACTAGTCTTTCGTCTTCAACCAATCTCCTCCATGTTGTTTTTGGTCCACCTGGTCTCCTAGGCCTCCTCCCTCTGGCCTCCTCTCCAATGCTGTAAAAGCACAGTGCTCCTCTCTGTTTCATTCTCAATATATGCCCGATCCAATTCCATCTTAGGCGTCTGATATCATCACTTGTTCTGTTCACTCCTGTGGTCTCCTGGATTTGTTGGTGCGAAGATGTCCATGGCCATCTTCTTCTCAGTATGCGTTTCATCCATTTGTATTGGCAAGTGTCCAGCTTCTTTACTTCTGTTTTCGTGAGTTTCCAAGCTTCGCCCAGCCATACATCAAAAATGCTTCTGACAATTGTTTTGAACAATTGAACTTTCGGCTTCCTGCTTCCTTATTCGCATAAACTTTTCACTTCTTCAAATGGATCTTAAGTCCTACTCTGGCAGCTTCATCGACAAGACTACTGGTCTTCTCTTCTATGTCAACACATATAGGAGTGATTTGGGAGTTTACTCTAGTATAGGGTAGCAAAAATCCCGCTGAAACTAGCTCTGGTATAGGCTAAGGTTTTCAGGGTCTCAGCGCACCTCCCAAACCAGAAATTCCTTCTATAAGGGGCAAAAGATAGCCCATTTACACGCAAAGTCTTGTCCCTAGGGCTATCGCGGATTATTGAATTTGGTGCCAAGAGACAACCAGCTCTTTTCAGGAAAACTCATATTCCTCGCTGTTCATCTCCGTAAGTTCTTTTCC
>NW_027179534.1:0-23362 GCF_036669935.1 Montipora foliosa | reverse complement strand
CCAACCACAGTGTGGATGTATAAGTCCAACCACAGTGTGGATGTATAAGTCCAACCACAGTGGATGTATAAGTCCAACCACAGTGTGGATGTATAAGTCCAACCACAGTGTGGATGTATAAGTCCAACCACAGTGTGGATGTATAAGTCCAACCACAGTGTGGATGTATAAGTCCAACCACAGTGTGGATGTATAAGTCCAACCACAGTGTGGATGTATAAGTCCAACCACAGTGTGGATGTATAAGTCCAACCACAGTGTGGATGTATAAGTCCAACCACAGTGTGGATGTATAAGTCCAACCACAGTGTGGATGTATAAGTCCAACCACAGTGTGGATGTATAAGTCCAACCACAGTGTGGATGTATAAGTCCAACCACAGTGTGGATGTATAAGTCCAACCACAGTGTGGATGTATAAGTCCAACCACAGTGTGGATGTATAAGTCCAACCACAGTGTGGATGTATAAGTCCAACCACAGTGTGGATGTATAAGTCCAACCACAGTGTGGATGTATAAGTCCAACCACAGTGTGGATGTATAAGTCCAACCACAGTGTGGATGTATAAGTCCAACCACAGTGTGGATGTATAAGTCCAACCACAGTGTGGATGTATAAGTCCAACCACAGTGTGGATGTATAAGTCCAACCACAGTGTGGATGTATAAGTCCAACCACAGTGTGGATGTATAAGTCCAACCACAGTGTGGATGTATAAGTCCAACCACAGTGTGGATGTATAAGTCCAACCACAGTGTGGATGTATAAGTCCAACCACAGTGTGGATGTATAAGTCCAACCACAGTGTGGATGTATAAGTCCAACCACAGTGTTGATGTATAAGTCCAACCACAGTGTGGATGTATAAGTCCAACCACAGTGTGGATGTATAAGTCCAACCACAGTGTGGATGTATAAGTCCAACCACAGTGTGGATGTATAAGTCCAACCACACAGTGTGGATGTATAAGTCCAACCACAGTGTGGATGTATAAGTCCAACCACAGTGTGGATGTATAAGTCCAACCACAGTGTGGATGTATAAGTCCAACCACAGTGTGGATGTATAAGTCCAACCACAGTGTGGATGTATAAGTCCAACCACAGTGTGGATGTATAAGTCCAACCACAGTGTGGATGTATAAGTCCAACCACAGTGTGGATGTAAGATGCCAACCACAGTGTGGATGTATAAGTCCAACCACAGTGTGGATGTATAAGTCCAACCACAGTGTGGATGTATAAGTCCAACCACAGTGTGGATGTATAAGTCCAACCACAGTGTGGATGTATAAGTCCAACCACAGTGTGGATGTATAAGTCCAACCACAGTGTGGATGTATAAGTCCAACCACAGTGTGGATGTATAAGTCCAACCACAGTGTGGATGTATAAGTCCAACCACAGTGTGGATGTATAAGTCCAACCACAGTGTGGATGTATAAGTCCAACCACAGTGTGGATGTATAAGTCCAACCACAGTGTGGATGTATAAGTCCAACCACAGTGTGGATGTATAAGTCCAACCACAGTGTGGATGTATAAGTCCAACCACAGTGTGGATGTATAAGTCCAACCACAGTGTGGATGTATAAGTCCAACCACAGTGTGGATGTATAAGTCCAACCACAGTGTGGATGTATAAGTCCAACCACAGTGTGGATGTATAAGTCCAACCACAGTGTGGATGTATAAGTCCAACCACAGTGTGGATGTATAAGTCCAACCACAGTGTGGATGTATAAGTCCAACCACAGTGTGGATGTATAAGTCCAACCACAGTGTGGATGTATAAGTCCAACCACAGTGTGGATGTATAAGTCCAACCACAGTGTGGATGTATAAGTCCAACCACAGTGTGGATGTATAAGTCCAACCACAGTGTGGATGTATAAGTCCAACCACAGTGTGGATGTATAAGTCCAACCACAGTGTGGATGTATAAGTCCAACCACAGTGTGGATGTATAAGTCCAACCACAGTGTGGATGTATAAGTCCAACCACAGTGTGGATGTATAAGTCCAACCACAGTGTGGATGTATAAGTCCAACCACAGTGTGGATGTATAAGTCCAACCACAGTGTGGATGTATAAGTCCAACCACAGTGTGGATGTATAAGTCCAACCACAGTGTGGATGTATAAGTCCAACCACAGTGTGGATGTATAAGTCCAACCACAGTGTGGATGTATAAGTCCAACCACAGTGTGGATGTATAAGTCCAACCACAGTGTGGATGTATAAGTCCAACCACAGTGTGGATGTATAAGTCCAACCACAGTGTGGATGTATAAGTCCAACCACAGTGTGGATGTATAAGTCCAACCACAGTGTGGATGTATAAGTCCAACCACAGTGTGGATGTATAAGTCCAACCACAGTGTGGATGTATAAGTCCAACCACAGTGTGGATGTATAAGTCCAACCACAGTGTGGATGTATAAGTCCAACCACAGTGTGGATGTATAAGTCCAACCACAGTGTGGATGTATAAGTCCAACCACAGTGTGGATGTATAAGTCCAACCACAGTGTGGATGTATAAGTCCAACCACAGTGTGGATGTATAAGTCCAACCACAGTGTGGATGTATAAGTCCAACCACAGTGTGGATGTATAAGTCCAACCACAGTGTGGATGTATAAGTCCAACCACAGTGTGGATGTATAAGTCCAACCACAGTGTGGATGTATAAGTCCAACCACAGTGTGGATGTATAAGTCCAACCACAGTGTGGATGTATAAGTCCAACCACAGTGTGGATGTATAAGTCCAACCACAGTGTGGATGTATAAGTCCAACCACAGTGTGGATGTATAAGTCCAACCACAGTGTGGATGTATAAGTCCAACCACAGTGTGGATGTATAAGTCCAACCACAGTGTGGATGTATAAGTCCAACCACAGTGTGGATGTATAAGTCCAACCACAGTGTGTGGATGTATAAGTCCAACCACAGTGTGGATGTATAAGTCCAACCACAGTGTGGATGTATAAGTCCAACCACAGTGTGGATGTATAAGTCCAACCACAGTGTGGATGTATAAGTCCAACCACAGTGTGGATGTATAAGTCCAACCACAGTGTGGATGTATAAGTCCAACCACAGTGTGGATGTATAAGTCCAACCACAGTGTGGATGTATAAGTCCAACCACAGTGTGGATGTATAAGTCCAACCACAGTGTGGATGTATAAGTCCAACCACAGTGTGGATGTATAAGTCCAACCACAGTGTGGATGTATAAGTCCAACCACAGTGTGGATGTATAAGTCCAACCACAGTGTGGATGTATAAGTCCAACCACAGTGTGGATGTATCCAACCACAGTGTGGATGTATAAGTCCAACCACAGTGTGGATGTATAAGTCCAACCACAGTGTGGATGTATAAGTCCAACCACAGTGTGGATGTATAAGTCCAACCACAGTGTGGATGTATAAGTCCAACCACAGTGTGGATGTATAAGTCCAACCACAGTGTGGATGTATAAGTCCAACCACAGTGTGGATGTATAAGTCCAACCACAGTGTGGATGTATAAGTCCAACCACAGTGTGGATGTATAAGTCCAACCACAGTGTGGATGTATAAGTCCAACCACAGTGTGGATGTATAAGTCCAACCACAGTGTGGATGTATAAGTCCAACCACAGTGTGGATGTATAAGTCCAACCACAGTGTGGATGTATAAGTCCAACCACAGTGTGGATGTATAAGTCCAACCACAGTGTGGATGTATAAGTCCAACCACAGTGTGGATGTATAAGTCCAACCACAGTGTGGATGTATAAGTCCAACCACAGTGTGGATGTATAAGTCCAACCACAGTGTGGATGTATAAGTCCAACCACAGTGTGGATGTATAAGTCCAACCACAGTGTGGATGTATAAGTCCAACCACAGTGTGGATGTATAAGTCCAACCACAGTGTGGATGTATAAGTCCAACCACAGTGTGGATGTATAAGTCCAACCACAGTGTGGATGTATAAGTCCAACCACAGTGTGGATGTATAAGTCCAACCACAGTGTGGATGTATAAGTCCAACCACAGTGTGGATGTATAAGTCCAACCACAGTGTGGATGTATAAGTCCAACCACAGTGTGGATGTATAAGTCCAACCACAGTGTGGATGTATAAGTCCAACCACAGTGTGGATGTATAAGTCCAACCACAGTGTGGATGTATAAGTCCAACCACAGTGTGGATGTATAAGTCCAACCACAGTGTGGATGTATAAGTCCAACCACAGTGTGGATGTATAAGTCCAACCACAGTGTGGATGTATAAGTCCAACCACAGTGTGGATGTATAAGTCCAACCACAGTGTGGATGTATAAGTCCAACCACAGTGTGGATGTATAAGTCCAACCACAGTGTGGATGTATAAGTCCAACCACAGTGTGGATGTATAAGTCCAACCACAGTGTGGATGTATAAGTCCAACCACAGTGTGGATGTATAAGTCCAACCACAGTGTGGATGTATAAGTCCAACCACAGTGTGGATGTATAAGTCCAACCACAGTGTGGATGTATAAGTCCAACCACAGTGTGGATGTATAAGTCCAACCACAGTGTGGATGTATAAGTCCAACCACAGTGTGGATGTATAAGTCCAACCACAGTGTGGATGTATAAGTCCAACCACAGTGTGGATGTATAAGTCCAACCACAGTGTGGATGTATAAGTCCAACCACAGTGTGGATGTATAAGTCCAACCACAGTGTGGATGTATAAGTCCAACCACAGTGTGGATGTATAAGTCCAACCACAGTGTGGATGTATAAGTCCAACCACAGTGTGGATGTATAAGTCCAACCACAGTGTGGATGTATAAGTCCAACCACAGTGTGGATGTATAAGTCCAACCACAGTGTGGATGTATAAGTCCAACCACAGTGTGGATGTATAAGTCCAACCACAGTGTGGATGTATAAGTCCAACCACAGTGTGGATGTATAAGTCCAACCACAGTGTGGATGTATAAGTCCAACCACAGTGTGGATGTATAAGTCCAACCACAGTGTGGATGTATAAGTCCAACCACAGTGTGGATGTATAAGTCCAACCACAGTGTGGATGTATAAGTCCAACCACAGTGTGGATGTATAAGTCCAACCACAGTGTGGATGTATAAGTCCAACCACAGTGTGGATGTATAAGTCCAACCACAGTGTGGATGTATAAGTCCAACCACAGTGTGGATGTATAAGTCCAACCACAGTGTGGATGTATAAGTCCAACCACAGTGTGGATGTATAAGTCCAACCACAGTGTGGATGTATAAGTCCAACCACAGTGTGGATGTATAAGTCCAACCACAGTGTGGATGTATAAGTCCAACCACAGTGTGGATGTATAAGTCCAACCACAGTGTGGATGTATAAGTCCAACCACAGTGTGGATGTATAAGTCCAACCACAGTGTGGATGTATAAGTCCAACCACAGTGTGGATGTATAAGTCCAACCACAGTGTGGATGTATAAGTCCAACCACAGTGTGGATGTATAAGTCCAACCACAGTGTGGATGTATAAGTCCAACCACAGTGTGGATGTATAAGTCCAACCACAGTGTGGATGTATAAGTCCAACCACAGTGTGGATGTATAAGTCCAACCACAGTGTGGATGTATAAGTCCAACCACAGTGTGGATGTATAAGTCCAACCACAGTGTGGATGTATAAGTCCAACCACAGTGTGGATGTATAAGTCCAACCACAGTGTGGATGTATAAGTCCAACCACAGTGTGGATGTATAAGTCCAACCACAGTGTGGATGTATAAGTCCAACCACAGTGTGGATGTATAAGTCCAACCACAGTGTGGATGTATAAGTCCAACCACAGTGTGGATGTATAAGTCCAACCACAGTGTGGATGTATAAGTCCAACCACAGTGTGGATGTATAAGTCCAACCACAGTGTGGATGTATAAGTCCAACCACAGTGTGGATGTATAAGTCCAACCACAGTGTGGATGTATAAGTCCAACCACAGTGTGGATGTATAAGTCCAACCACAGTGTGGATGTATAAGTCCAACCACAGTGTGGATGTATAAGTCCAACCACAGTGTGGATGTATAAGTCCAACCACAGTGTGGATGTATAAGTCCAACCACAGTGTGGATGTATAAGTCCAACCACAGTGTGGATGTATAAGTCCAACCACAGTGTGGATGTATAAGTCCAACCACAGTGTGGATGTATAAGTCCAACCACAGTGTGGATGTATAAGTCCAACCACAGTGTGGATGTATAAGTCCAACCACAGTGTGGATGTATAAGTCCAACCACAGTGTGGATGTATAAGTCCAACCACAGTGTGGATGTATAAGTCCAACCACAGTGTGGATGTATAAGTCCAACCACAGTGTGGATGTATAAGTCCAACCACAGTGTGGATGTATAAGTCCAACCACAGTGTGGATGTATAAGTCCAACCACAGTGTGGATGTATAAGTCCAACCACAGTGTGGATGTATAAGTCCAACCACAGTGTGGATGTATAAGTCCAACCACAGTGTGGATGTATAAGTCCAACCACAGTGTGGATGTATAAGTCCAACCACAGTGTGGATGTATAAGTCCAACCACAGTGTGGATGTATAAGTCCAACCACAGTGTGGATGTATAAGTCCAACCACAGTGTGGATGTATAAGTCCAACCACAGTGTGGATGTATAAGTCCAACCACAGTGTGGATGTATAAGTCCAACCACAGTGTGGATGTATAAGTCCAACCACAGTGTGGATGTATAAGTCCAACCACAGTGTGGATGTATAAGTCCAACCACAGTGTGGATGTATAAGTCCAACCACAGTGTGGATGTATAAGTCCAACCACAGTGTGGATGTATAAGTCCAACCACAGTGTGGATGTATAAGTCCAACCACAGTGTGGATGTATAAGTCCAACCACAGTGTGGATGTATAAGTCCAACCACAGTGTGGATGTATAAGTCCAACCACAGTGTGGATGTATAAGTCCAACCACAGTGTGGATGTATAAGTCCAACCACAGTGTGGATGTATAAGTCCAACCACAGTGTGGATGTATAAGTCCAACCACAGTGTGGATGTATAAGTCCAACCACAGTGTGGATGTATAAGTCCAACCACAGTGTGGATGTATAAGTCCAACCACAGTGTGGATGTATAAGTCCAACCACAGTGTGGATGTATAAGTCCAACCACAGTGTGGATGTATAAGTCCAACCACAGTGTGGATGTATAAGTCCAACCACAGTGTGGATGTATAAGTCCAACCACAGTGTGGATGTATAAGTCCAACCACAGTGTGGATGTATAAGTCCAACCACAGTGTGGATGTATAAGTCCAACCACAGTGTGGATGTATAAGTCCAACCACAGTGTGGATGTATAAGTCCAACCACAGTGTGGATGTATAAGTCCAACCACAGTGTGGATGTATAAGTCCAACCACAGTGTGGATGTATAAGTCCAACCACAGTGTGGATGTATAAGTCCAACCACAGTGTGGATGTATAAGTCCAACCACAGTGTGGATGTATAAGTCCAACCACAGTGTGGATGTATAAGTCCAACCACAGTGTGGATGTATAAGTCCAACCACAGTGTGGATGTATAAGTCCAACCACAGTGTGGATGTATAAGTCCAACCACAGTGTGGATGTATAAGTCCAACCACAGTGTGGATGTATAAGTCCAACCACAGTGTGGATGTATAAGTCCAACCACAGTGTGGATGTATAAGTCCAACCACAGTGTGGATGTATAAGTCCAACCACAGTGTGGATGTATAAGTCCAACCACAGTGTGGATGTATAAGTCCAACCACAGTGTGGATGTATAAGTCCAACCACAGTGTGGATGTATAAGTCCAACCACAGTGTGGATGTATAAGTCCAACCACAGTGTGGATGTATAAGTCCAACCACAGTGTGGATGTATAAGTCCAACCACAGTGTGGATGTATAAGTCCAACCACAGTGTGGATGTATAAGTCCAACCACAGTGTGGATGTATAAGTCCAACCACAGTGTGGATGTATAAGTCCAACCACAGTGTGGATGTATAAGTCCAACCACAGTGTGGATGTATAAGTCCAACCACAGTGTGGATGTATAAGTCCAACCACAGTGTGGATGTATAAGTCCAACCACAGTGTGGATGTATAAGTCCAACCACAGTGTGGATGTATAAGTCCAACCACAGTGTGGATGTATAAGTCCAACCACAGTGTGGATGTATAAGTCCAACCACAGTGTGGATGTATAAGTCCAACCACAGTGTGGATGTATAAGTCCAACCACAGTGTGGATGTATAAGTCCAACCACAGTGGGGATGTATAAGTCCAACCACAGTGTGCCAGTATAAGTCCAACCACAGTGTGGATGTATAAGTCCAACCACAGTGTGGATGTATAAGTCCAACCTCAGTGTGGATGTATAAGTCCAACCACAGTGTGGATGTATAAGTCCAACCACAGTGTGGATGTATAAGTCCAACCACAGTGTGGATGTATAAGTCCAACCACAGTGTGGATGTATAAGTCCAACCACAGTGTGGATGTATAAGTCCAACCACCTGTGGATGTATAAGTCCAACCACAGTGTGGATGTATAAATCCAAACACAGTGTGGGATGGATAAGTCCAACCACAGTGTGGATGTATAAAGTCCAACCACAGTGTGGATGTATAAGTCCAACCACAGTGTGGATGTATAAGTCCAACCACAGTGTGGATGTATAAGTCCAACCACAGTGTGGATGTATAAGTCCAACCACAGTGTGGATGTATAAGTCCAACCACAGTGTGGATGTATAAGTCCAACCACAGTGTGGATGTATAAGTCCAACCACAGTGTGGATGTATAAGTCCAACCACAGTGTGGATGTATAAGTCCAACCACAGTGTGGATGTATAAGTCCAACCACAGTGTGGATGTATAAGTCCAACCACAGTGTGGATGTATAAGTCCAACCACAGTGTGGATGTATAAGTCCAACCACAGTGTGGATGTATAAGTCCAACCACAGTGTGGATGTATAAGTCCAACCACAGTGTGGATGTATAAGTCCAACCACAGTGTGGATGTATAAGTCCAACCACAGTGTGGATGTATAAGTCCAACCACAGTGTGGATGTATAAGTCCAACCACAGTGTGGATGTATAAGTCCAACCACAGTGTGGATGTATAAGTCCAACCACAGTGTGGATGTATAAGTCCAACCACAGTGTGGATGTATAAGTCCAACCACAGTGTGGATGTATAAGTCCAACCACAGTGTGGATGTATAAGTCCAACCACAGTGTGGATGTATAAGTCCAACCACAGTGTGGATGTATAAGTCCAACCACAGTGTGGATGTATAAGTCCAACCACAGTGTGGATGTATAAGTCCAACCACAGTGTGGATGTATAAGTCCAACCACAGTGTGGATGTATAAGTCCAACCACAGTGTGGATGTATAAGTCCAACCACAGTGTGGATGTATAAGTCCAACCACAGTGTGGATGTATAAGTCCAACCACAGTGTGGATGTATAAGTCCAACCACAGTGTGGATGTATAAGTCCAACCACAGTGTGGATGTATAAGTCCAACCACAGTGTGGATGTATAAGTCCAACCACAGTGTGGATGTATAAGTCCAACCACAGTGTGGATGTATAAGTCCAACCACAGTGTGGATGTATAAGTCCAACCACAGTGTGGATGTATAAGTCCAACCACAGTGTGGATGTATAAGTCCAACCACAGTGTGGATGTATAAGTCCAACCACAGTGTGGATGTATAAGTCCAACCACAGTGTGGATGTATAAGTCCAACCACAGTGTGGATGTATAAGTCCAACCACAGTGTGGATGTATAAGTCCAACCACAGTGTGGATGTATAAGTCCAACCACAGTGTGGATGTATAAGTCCAACCACAGTGTGGATGTATAAGTCCAACCACAGTGTGGATGTATAAGTCCAACCACAGTGTGGATGTATAAGTCCAACCACAGTGTGGATGTATAAGTCCAACCACAGTGTGGATGTATAAGTCCAACCACAGTGTGGATGTATAAGTCCAACCACAGTGTGGATGTATAAGTCCAACCACAGTGTGGATGTATAAGTCCAACCACAGTGTGGATGTATAAGTCCAACCACAGTGTGGATGTATAAGTCCAACCACAGTGTGGATGTATAAGTCCAACCACAGTGTGGATGTATAAGTCCAACCACAGTGTGGATGTATAAGTCCAACCACAGTGTGGATGTATAAGTCCAACCACAGTGTGGATGTATAAGTCCAACCACAGTGTGGATGTATAAGTCCAACCACAGTGTGGATGTATAAGTCCAACCACAGTGTGGATGTATAAGTCCAACCACAGTGTGGATGTATAAGTCCAACCACAGTGTGGATGTATAAGTCCAACCACAGTGTGGATGTATAAGTCCAACCACAGTGTGGATGTATAAGTCCAACCACAGTGTGGATGTATAAGTCCAACCACAGTGTGGATGTATAAGTCCAACCACAGTGTGGATGTATAAGTCCAACCACAGTGTGGATGTATAAGTCCAACCACAGTGTGGATGTATAAGTCCAACCACAGTGTGGATGTATAAGTCCAACCACAGTGTGGATGTATAAGTCCAACCACAGTGTGGATGTATAAGTCCAACCACAGTGTGGATGTATAAGTCCAACCACAGTGTGGATGTATAAGTCCAACCACAGTGTGGATGTATAAGTCCAACCACAGTGTGGATGTATAAGTCCAACCACAGTGTGGATGTATAAGTCCAACCACAGTGTGGATGTATAAGTCCAACCACAGTGTGGATGTATAAGTCCAACCACAGTGTGGATGTATAAGTCCAACCACAGTGTGGATGTATAAGTCCAACCACAGTGTGGATGTATAAGTCCAACCACAGTGTGGATGTATAAGTCCAACCACAGTGTGGATGTATAAGTCCAACCACAGTGTGGATGTATAAGTCCAACCACAGTGTTGATGGATGTATGAAGTCCCACCACATTGTGGAGATTGTATAAGTCCAACCACAGTGTGGATGGTCTCGGTGACGTCGCAACCAGCAGTGGTGAGGATGTATAAGTCCAACCACAGTGTTATGGAGTTATACGTCCAACCACAGGGTGGATGGATGTCTAAGTCCAACCACAGTGTGGATTGGATGTAAGTCCAACCACCGTGTGGTGGTGTATAAGGGTCCAACCACAGTGTGGATGATTGTAATAAGTCCAACCACAGTGTGGATGGAGTATATTCCAACCACAGTGTGGATGGATGTCTGTCCAACCACAGGTGTAGGTGTATCGTCCCAACCACAGTGTGGTATGATGTATAAGTCCAACAACAGTGTGTGATGGATTATAAATCCACCCACAGTGGGTGGATGGATGTCGAAGTCCAACCACAGTGTGGATATGTATAAGTCCAACCACAGTGTGGATGGATTTATAAGTCCCACCACAGTGTTGATGGAGGAAAGTCCAACCACAGTGTGGATGTATGTAATAATCCAACCACAGTGTGATGGATTTAGAAGTCCAACCACAGTGTTGATGATGTATCGTCCAACCACAGTGTGGATGGATGTATCATTCCAACCACAGTGTGGATGGATGTATAAGTCCAACCACAGTGTGATGGTGTATAATTGCCAACCACAGTGTGATGGTATGTATCAGTCCAACCACAGGGTGGATTGGATTAAGTCCAACCACAGTGTTGGTGTGGATGTATAAGTCCCAACCACATTGGTGGAGGGAATGTATAAGTCCAACCACAGTGTGGATAGGGTATCCGTCCAACCACAGTGTTGAATGGCTGTATAAATCCAACCACAGTGGGAATGGTGGATAAGTCCAACCACATGTGGGATGGATGTATAAGTCCACCCAGTGTGGAATGGATGTATAAGTTCCACCACAGTGTGGATGGAGGAAAGTCCAACCACAGTGTGGATGTATGTTAATTCCAACCACAGTTGCGAGGATGTATAAGTCCAACCACAGTGTGAATGGATGTATATGTTCCAAACCACAGTGTGGATGGATGTAAAAGTCCAACCACAGTGTGGATGGATTGTAGAATTCCAACCACAGTGTGGATGGATGTCTAAGTCCAACCACAGTGTGGCTGGATGTATAAGTCCAACCACAGTGTTATTGATGTATAAGTCCAACCACAGTGTTTGCTGGATGTATAAGTCCAACCACATGTGTGTGGATGTATAAGTCCAACCACAGCTGTGGGGGTATGTGTATAAGAAGGTCCAACCACAGTGTGGATGGTGTATAAGTCCAACCACAGTTGTGAGGATGTATAAGTACCAACCACAGTGTGGATGTGATTTTAAGTCCAACCCCACAAGTCGTTTATGGGATTTATAAGTCCAACCACAAGTGTGGTGGATGTATAAGTCCAACCACAGTGTGGGATGGATGTATAAGTCCAACCACAGTGTGGATGGATGTATAAGTCCAACCACAGTGTGATGGATGTCATAAGTCCCCAACCACAGTTGTGGAGGGTTGTATAAGTCCAAAACCCACAGTGTGGATGGATTATAAGTCCAACCACAGTGTGGATGTGATACAGTCCAACCACAGTGTGGATGGATTTATAAGTCCAACCACAGTGTGGATGTTAAGTCCAACCACAGTGTGGATGTATGTTAAGTCCAACCACAGTGTGGATGTATGTAAAGTCCAACCACCAGTGTTGGAATGATGTTGGGAGTAAGTCCAACCCACAGTGGTGGAATGGCTGTATAAGTCCAACCACAGTGTGCGATGATGTATAAGTCCAACCACAGTGTGGATGATGTATAAGTCCAACCACAGTGTGGATGTATGCGAAGTCCAACCACAGTGTGGAGTGTGATGTATAAGTCCTACCACAGTGTGGATGGATTTATAAGTCCAACCACAGTGTGATGGATGTCTAAGTTCCAACCACAGTGTGGATGGATTATAAGTTCCAACACACAAGTGTGGATGGATGTATAAGTCCAACAAACAGTGTTATGGAATTTATAAGTCCCAAACACAGTGTGTATGGATGTATAAGTCCAACCACAGTGTGGATGGTATAAAAGTCCAACCACAGTGTGATGGATGTATAAGTCAAACCACAGTGGTGGATGATGTATAAGTCCAACCACAGTGTGGATGGATGTAGAAAGTCCAACCACAGTGTGGATGATTATAAAGTCCAAACCACAGTGTGGATGGATGTATAAGTCCAACCACAGTGTGGAATGGATGTATAATTACCAACCACAGTGTGATGGATGTATAAGTCCAACAATCATGGTGTGGATGTATACGTCCAACCAAAGTGTGGATGTATAAGTCCAACCACAGGGTGGATGTATAAGTCCAAACACCCAGGTGTGGATGTATAAGTCCAACCACAGTGTGGAGGTATAAGTCAGACCACAGTTGTGGATGTATAAGTCCAACCACAGTGTGGATGTATAAGTCCAACCACAGTGTGGATGTAAAGAAGTCCAACCCACAGTGTGGATGTTATAACGTCCAACCACAGTGTGGAGGGATAAGTCCAACCACAGTGTGGATGTATAAGTCCAACCACAGTGTGGAGGTATAAAGTCCACCAACACGTGTGGATGTATAAGTCCAACCCCAGTGTGGATTTGTATAAGCCAAACCACAGTGTGGATGTATAAGTCCAACCCCAGTGTGGATGTATTAGTCCAACCACAGTGTGGATGTATAAGTCCAACCACAGGGTGGATGTATAAGTCCAACCACAGTGTGGATGTATAAGTCCAAACACAGTTGTGGATGTATAAGTACAACCACAAGTGTGGATGTATAATTCCAACCACAGGTGTGGATGTATAAGTCCAACCACAGTGTGGATGTATAAGGTCAACCACAGTGTGGACGTATAAGGCCAACCACAGTGTGGATGTATAAGTCCAACCACAGTGTGGATGTATAAATCCAACCACCGTGTGGATTGTATAAGTCCAACCACAGCGTGGATGTATAAGTCCAACCACAGTGTGGATGTATAAGCGCCACCACAGTGTGGATGTATAAGTCCAACCACCGTGTGGATGTATTAAGGCCAACCACAGTGTGGATGTAATAAGGTCCAACCACAGTGTGGATGTATAAGTCCAACCACAGTGTGGATGTATAAGTCCAAACCCACAGTGGGGATGTATAAGTCAAACCACAGTGTGGATATGCTAAGTCCAACAACAGGCTGGATGTATAAGTCCAACCACAGTGTGGATGTATAAGTCCAAAACACGTGTGGATGTATCAGGACAACCTAAGTGTGGATGTATAAGTACAACCCCAGTGTGGATGTATAAGTCCAACCACAGTGTGGATGTATAAGTCCAACCACAGTGTGGATGTATAAGTCCAACCACAGTGTGGATGTATAAGTCCAACCACAGTGTGGATGTATAAGTCCAACCACAGTGTGGATGTATAAGTCCAACCACAGTGTGGATGTATAAGTCCAACCACAGTGTGGATGTATAAGTCCAACCACAGTGTGGATGTATAAGTCCAACCACAGTGTGGATGTATAAGTCCAACCACAGTGTGGATGTATAAGTCCAACCACAGTGTGGATGTATAAGTCCAACCACAGTGTGGATGTATAAGTCCAACCACAGTGTGGATGTATAAGTCCAACCACAGTGTGGATGTATAAGTCCAACCACAGTGTGGATGTATAAGTCCAACCACAGTGTGGATGTATAAGTCCAACCACAGTGTGGATGTATAAGTCCAACCACAGTGTGGATGTATAAGTCCAACCACAGTGTGGATGTATAAGTCCAACCACAGTGTGGATGTATAAGTCCAACCACAGTGTGGATGTATAAGTCCAACCACAGTGTGGATGTATAAGTCCAACCACAGTGTGGATGTATAAGTCCAACCACAGTGTGGATGTATAAGTCCAACCACAGTGTGGATGTATAAGTCCAACCACAGTGTGGATGTATAAGTCCAACCACAGTGTGGATGTATAAGTCCAACCACAGTGTGGATGTATAAGTCCAACCACAGTGTGGATGTATAAGTCCAACCACAGTGTGGATGTATAAGTCCAACCACAGTGTGGATGTATAAGTCCAACCACAGTGTGGATGTATAAGTCCAACCACAGTGTGGATGTATAAGTCCAACCACAGTGTGGATGTATAAGTCCAACCACAGTGTGGATGTATAAGTCCAACACAGTGTGGATGTATAAGTCCAACCACAGTGTGGATGTATAAGTCCAACCACAGTGTGGATGTATAAGTCCAACCACAGTGTGGATGTATAAGTCCAACCACAGTGTGGATGTATAAGTCCAACCACAGTGTGGATGTATAAGTCCAACCACAGTGTGGATGTATAAGTCCAACCACAGTGTGGATGTATAAGTCCAACCACAGTGTGGATGTATAAGTCCAACCACAGTGTGGATGTATAAGTCCAACCACAGTGTGGATGTATAAGTCCAACCACAGTGTGGATGTATAAGTCCAACCACAGTGTGGATGTATAAGTCCAACCACAGTGTGGATGTATAAGTCCAACCACAGTGTGGATGTATAAGTCCAACCACAGTGTGGATGTATAAGTCCAAACACAGTGTGGATGTATAAGTCCAACCACAGTGTGGATGTATAAGTCCAACCACAGTGTGGATGTATAAGTCCAACCACAGTGTGGATGTATAAGTCCAACCACAGTGTGGATGTATAAGTCCAACCACAGTGTGGATGTATAAGTCCAACCACAGTGTGGATGTATAAGTCCAACCACAGTGTGGATGTATAAGTCCAACCACAGTGTGGATGTATAAGTCCAACCACAGTGTGGATGTATAAGTCCAACCACAGTGTGGATGTATAAGTCCAACCACAGTGTGGATGTATAAGTCCAACCACAGTGTGGATGTATAAGTCCAACCACAGTGTGGATGTATAAGTCCAACCACAGTGTGGATGTATAAGTCCAACCACAGTGTGGATGTATAAGTCCAACCACAGTGTGGATGTATAAGTCCAACCACAGTGTGGATGTATAAGTCCAACCACAGTGTGGATGTATAAGTCCAACCACAGTGTGGATGTATAAGTCCAACCACAGTGTGGATGTATAAGTCCAGTCCAACCACAGTGTGGATGTATAAGTCCAACCACAGTGTGGATGTATAAGTCCAACCACAGTGTGGATGTATAAGTCCAACCACAGTGTGGATGTATAAGTCCAACCACAGTGTGGATGTATAAGTCCAACCACAGTGTGGATGTATAAGTCCAACCACAGTGTGGATGTATAAGTCCAACCACAGTGTGGATGTATAAGTCCAACCACAGTGTGGATGTATAAGTCCAACCACAGTGTGGATGTATAAGTCCAACCACAGTGTGGATGTATAAGTCCAACCACAGTGTGGATGTATAAGTCCAACCACAGTGTGGATGTATAAGTCCAACCACAGTGTGGATGTATAAGTCCAACCACAGTGTGGATGTATAAGTCCAACCACAGTGTGGATGTATAAGTCCAACCACAGTGTGGATGTATAAGTCCAACCACAGTGTGGATGTATAAGTCCAACCACAGTGTGGATGTATAAGTCCAACCACAGTGTGGATGTATAAGTCCAACCACAGTGTGGATGTATAAGTCCAACCACAGTGTGGATGTATAAGTCCAACCACAGTGTGGATGTATAAGTCCAACCACAGTGTGGATGTATAAGTCCAACCACAGTGTGGATGTATAAGTCCAACCACAGTGTGGATGTATAAGTCCAACCACAGTGTGGATGTATAAGTCCAACCACAGTGTGGATGTATAAGTCCAACCACAGTGTGGATGTATAAGTCCAACCACAGTGTGGATGTATAAGTCCAACCACAGTGTGGATGTATAAGTCCAACCACAGTGTGGATGTATAAGTCCAACCACAGTGTGGATGTATAAGTCCAACCACAGTGTGGATGTATAAGTCCAACCACAGTGTGGATGTATAAGTCCAACCACAGTGTGGATGTATAAGTCCAACCACAGTGTGGATGTATAAGTCCAACCACAGTGTGGATGTATAAGTCCAACCACAGTGTGGATGTATAAGTCCAACCACAGTGTGGATGTATAAGTCCAACCACAGTGTGGATGTATAAGTCCAACCACAGTGTGGATGTATAAGTCCAACCACAGTGTGGATGTATAAGTCCAACCACAGTGTGGATGTATAAGTCCAACCACAGTGTGGATGTATAAGTCCAACCACAGTGTGGATGTATAAGTCCAACCACAGTGTGGATGTATAAGTCCAACCACAGTGTGGATGTATAAGTCCAACCACAGTGTGGATGTATAAGTCCAACCACAGTGTGGATGTATAAGTCCAACCACAGTGTGGATGTATAAGTCCAACCACAGTGTGGATGTATAAGTCCAACCACAGTGTGGATGTATAAGTCCAACCACAGTGTGGATGTATAAGTCCAACCACAGTGTGGATGTATAAGTCCAACCACAGTGTGGATGTATAAGTCCAACCACAGTGTGGATGTATAAGTCCAACCACAGTGTGGATGTATAAGTCCAACCACAGTGTGGATGTATAAGTCCAACCACAGTGTGGATGTATAAGTCCAACCACAGTGTGGATGTATAAGTCCACCCAGTGTGGATGTATAAGTCCAACCACAGTGTGGATGTATAAGTCCAACCACAGTGTGGATGTATAAGTCCAACCACAGTGTGGATGTATAAGTCCAACCACAGTGTGGATGTATAAGTCCAACCACAGTGTGGATGTATAAGTCCAACCACAGTGTGGATGTATAAGTCCAACCACAGTGTGGATGTATAAGTCCAACCACAGTGTGGATGTATAAGTCCAACCACAGTGTGGATGTATAAGTCCAACCACAGTGTGGATGTATAAGTCCAACCACAGTGTGGATGTATAAGTCCAACCACAGTGTGGATGTATAAGTCCAACCACAGTGTGGATGTATAAGTCCAACCACAGTGTGGATGTATAAGTCCAACCACAGTGTGGATGTATAAGTCCAACCACAGTGTGGATGTATAAGTCCAACCACAGTGTGGATGTATAAGTCCAACCACAGTGTGGATGTATAAGTCCAACCACAGTGTGGATGTATAAGTCCAACCACAGTGTGGATGTATAAGTCCAACCACAGTGTGGATGTATAAGTCCAAGCAGAGGGTGGATGTATAAGTCAAACCAGAGTGAGGATGTATAAGTTCAACCACAGTGTGCTGTATAAGTCCAACCACAGTGTGGATGTATAAGTCCAACCACAGTGTGGATGTATAAGTCCAACCACAGTGTGGATGTATAAGTCCAACCACAGTGTGGATGTATAAGTCCAACCACAGTGTGGATGTATAAGTCCAACCACAGTGTGGATGTATAAGTCCAACCACAGTGTGGATGTATAAGTCCAACCACAGTGTGGATGTATAAGTCCAACCACAGTGTGGATGTATAAGTCCAACCACAGTGTGGATGTATAAGTCCAACCACAGTGTGGATGTATAAGTCCAACCACAGTGTGGATGAAAGTCCAACCACAGTGTGGATGTATAAGTCCAACCACAGTGTGGATGTATAAGTCCAACCACAGTGTGGATGTATAAGTCCAACCACAGTGTGGATGTATAAGTCCAACCACAGTGTGGATGTATAAGTCCAACCACAGTGTGGATGTATAAGTCCAACCACAGTGTGGATGTATAAGTCCAACCACAGTGTGGATGTATAAGTCCAACCACAGTGTGGATGTATAAGTCCAACCACAGTGTGGATGTATAAGTCCAACCACAGTGTGGATGTATAAGTCCAACCACAGTGTGGATGTATAAGTCCAACCACAGTGTGGATGTATAAGTCCAACCACAGTGTGGATGTATAAGTCCAACCACAGTGTGGATGTATAAGTCCAACCACAGTGTGGATGTATAAGTCCAACCACAGTGTGGATGTATAAGTCCAACCACAGTGTGGATGTATAAGTCCAACCACAGTGTGGATGTATAAGTCCAACCACAGTGTGGATGTATAAGTCCAACCACAGTGTGGATGTATAAGTCCAACCACAGTGTGGATGTATAAGTCCAACCACAGTGTGGATGTATAAGTCCAACCACAGTGTGGATGTATAAGTCTAACCACAGTGTGGATGTATAAGTCCAACCACAGTGTGGATGTATAAGTCCAACCACAGTGTGGATGTATAAGTCCAACCACAGTGTGGATGTATAAGTCCAACCACAGTGTGGATGTATAAGTCCAACCACAGTGTGGATGTATAAGTCCAACCACAGTGTGGATGTATAAGTCCAACCACAGTGGTGATGTATAAGTCCAACCACAGTGTGGATGTATAAGTCCAACCACAGTGTGGATGTATAAGTCCAACCACAGTGTGGATGTATAAGTCCAACCACAGTGTGGATGTATAAGTCCAACCACAGTGTGGATGTATAAGTCCAACCACAGTGTGGATGTATAAGTCCAACCACAGTGTGGATGTATAAGTCCAACCACAGCCTCCATGTACTAGTCCAACCACAGTGTGGATGTATAAGTCCAACCACAGTGTGGATGTATAAGTCCAACCACAGTGTGGATGTATAAGTCCAACCACAGTGTGGATGTATAAGTCCAACCACAGTGTGGATGTATAAGTCCAACCACAGTGTGGATGTATAAGTCCAACCACAGTGTGGATGTATAAGTCCAACCACAGTGTGGATGTATAAGTCCAACCACAGTGTGGATGTATAAGTCCAACCACAGTGTGGATGTATAAGTCCAACCACAGTGTGGATGTATAAGTCCAACCACAGTGTGGATGTATAAGTCCAACCACAGTGTGGATGTATAAGTCCAACCACAGTGTGGATGTATAAGTCCAACCACAGTGTGGATGTATAAGTCCAACCACAGTGTGGATGTATAAGTCCAACCACAGTGTGGATGTATAAGTCCAACCACAGTGTGGATGTATAAGTCCAACCACAGTGTGGATGTATAAGTCCAACCACAGTGTGGATGTATAAGTCCAACCACAGTGTGGATGTATAAGTCCAACCACAGTGTGGATGTATAAGTCCAACCACAGTGTGGATGTATAAGTCCAACCACAGTGTGGATGTATAAGTCCAACCACAGTGTGGATGTATAAGTCCAACCACAGTGTGGATGTATAAGTCCAAC
Source organism: Montipora foliosa (assembly GCF_036669935.1). Lineage (NCBI taxonomy): Eukaryota > Metazoa > Cnidaria > Anthozoa > Scleractinia > Acroporidae > Montipora > Montipora foliosa. Next base: position 3,078 of record NW_027179534.1, on the reverse strand, counting down.
CACAGTGTGGATGTATAAGTCCAACCACAGTGTGGATGTATAAGTCCAACCACAGTGTGGATGTATAAGTCCAACCACAGTGTGGATGTATAAGTCCAACACAGTGTGGATGTATAAGTCCAACCACAGTGTGGATGTATAAGTCCAACCACAGTGTGGATGTATAAGTCCAACCACAGTGTGGATGTATAAGTCCAACCACAGTGTGGATGTATAAGTCCAACCACAGTGTGGATGTATAAGTCCAACCACAGTGTGGATGTATAAGTCCAACCACAGTGTGGATGTATAAGTCCAACCACAGTGTGGATGTATAAGTCCAACCACAGTGTGGATGTATAAGTCCAACCACAGTGTGGATGTATAAGTCCAACCACAGTGTGGATGTATAAGTCCAACCACAGTGTGGATGTATAAGTCCAACCACAGTGTGGATGTATAAGTCCAACCACAGTGTGGATGTATAAGTCCAACCACAGTGTGGATGTATAAGTCCAACCACAGTGTGGATGTATAAGTCCAACCACAGTGTGGATGTATAAGTCCAACCACAGTGTGGATGTATAAGTCCAACCACAGTGTGGATGTATAAGTCCAACCACAGTGTGGATGTATAAGTCCAACCACAGTGTGGATGTATAAGTCCAACCACAGTGTGGATGTATAAGTCCAACCACAGTGTGGATGTATAAGTCCAACCACAGTGTGGATGTATAAGTCCAACCACAGTGTGGATGTATAAGTCCAACCACAGTGTGGATGTATAAGTCCAACCACAGTGTGGATGTATAAGTCCAACCACAGTGTGGATGTATAAGTCCAACCACAGTGTGGATGTATAAGTCCAACACAGTGTGGATGTATAAGTCCAACCACAGTGTGGATGTATAAGTCCAACCACAGTGTGGATGTATAAGTCCAACCACAGTGTGGATGTATAAGTCCAACCACAGTGTGGATGTATAAGTCCAACCACAGTGTGGATGTATAAGTCCAACCACAGTGTGGATGTATAAGTCCAACCACAGTGTGGATGTATAAGTCCAACCACAGTGTGGATGTATAAGTCCAACCACAGTGTGGATGTATAAGTCCACCCACAGTGTGGATGTATAAGTCCAACCACAGTGTGGATGTATAAGTCCAACCACAGTGTGGATGTATAAGTCCAACCACAGTGTGGATGTATAAGTCCAACCACAGTGTGGATGTATAAGTCCAACCACAGTGTGGATGTATAAGTCCAACCACAGTGTGGATGTATAAGTCCAACCACAGTGTGGAGTTATAAGTCCAACCACAGTGTGGATGTATAAGTCCAACCACAGTGTGGATGTATAAGTCCAACCACAGTGTGGATGTATAAGTCCAACCACAGTGTGGATGTATAAGTCCAACCACAGTGTGGATGTATAAGTCCAACCACAGTGTGGATGTATAAGTCCAACCACAGTGTGGATGTATAAGTCCAACCACAGTGTGGATGTATAAGTCCAACCACAGTGTGGATGTATAAGTCCAACCACAGTGTGGATGTATAAGTCCAACCACAGTGTGGATGTATAAGTCCAACCACAGTGTGGATGTATAAGTCCAACCACAGTGTGGATGTATAAGTCCAACCACAGTGTGGATGTATAAGTCCAACCACAGTGTGGATGTATAAGTCCAACCACAGTGTGGATGTATAAGTCCAACCACAGTGTGGATGTATAAGTCCAACCACAGTGTGGATGTATAAGTCCAACCACAGTGTGGATGTATAAGTCCAACCACAGTGTGGATGTATAAGTCCAACCACAGTGTGGATGTATAAGTCCAACCACAGTGTGGATGTATAAGTCCAACCACAGTGTGGATGTATAAGTCCAACCACAGTGTGGATGTATAAGTCCAACCACAGTGTGGATGTATAAGTCCAACCACAGTGTGGATGTATAAGTCCAACCACAGTGTGGATGTATAAGTCCAACCACAGTGTGGATGTATAAGTCCAACCACAGTGTGGATGTATAAGTCCAACCACAGTGTGGATGTATAAGTCCAACCACAGTGTGGATGTATAAGTCCAACCACAGTGTGGATGTATAAGTCCAACCACAGTGTGGATGTATAAGTCCAACCACAGTGTGGATGTATAAGTCCAACCACAGTGTGGATGTATAAGTCCAACCACAGTGTGGATGTATAAGTCCAACCACAGTGTGGATGTATAAGTCCAACCACAGTGTGGATGTATAAGTCCAACCACAGTGTGGATGTATAAGTCCAACCACAGTGTGGATGTATAAGTCCAACCACAGTGTGGATGTATAAGTCCAACCACAGTGTGGATGTATAAGTCCAACCACAGTGTGGATGTATAAGTCCAACCACAGTGTGGATGTATAAGTCCAACCACAGTGTGGATGTATAAGTCCAACCACAGTGTGGATGTATAAGTCCAACCACAGTGTGGATGTATAAGTCCAACCACAGTGTGGATGTATAAGTCCAACCACAGTGTGGATGTATAAGTCCAACCACAGTGTGGATGTATAAGTCCAACCACAGTGTGGATGTATAAGTCCAACCACAGTGTGGATGTATAAGTCCAACCACAGTGTGGATGTATAAGTCCAACCACAGTGTGGATGTATAAGTCCAACCACAGTGTGGATGTATAAGTCCAACCACAGTGTGGATGTATAAGTCCAACCACAGTGTGGATGTATAAGTCCAACCACAGTGTGGATGTATAAGTCCAACCACAGTGTGGATGTATAAGTCCAACCACAGTGTGGATGTATAAGTCCAACCACAGTGTGGATGTATAAGTCCAACCACAGTGTGGATGTATAAGTCCAACCACAGTGTGGATGTATAAGTCCAACCACAGTGTGGATGTATAAGTCCAACCACAGTGTGGATGTATAAGTCCAACCACAGTGTGGATGTATAAGTCCAACCACAGTGCGGATGTATAAGTCCAACCACAGTGTGGATGTATAAGCCAACCACAGTGTGGATGGATAAGTCCAACCACAGTGTGGATGTATAAGTCCAACCACAGTGTGGATGTATAAGTCCAACCACAGT
>NW_027179533.1:0-20320 GCF_036669935.1 Montipora foliosa | reverse complement strand
TCATCAACGCAACTTTATCACACTTGGTTGGGTACATGCGACACTTATACTGCTATTTTAATAATTACAGACAACCAAGATGTGACAATTGCTCATGACAATATACATAAATTATTTAGAGGCTAGCTCTTTCAGCCGCTTTTCATGTTGTCAATTTGGTCCATATGAACCAAGTTCAGCGTTGCTCATACAAAGAGTCGAAAAGAAACTATTTATACTTTTTGCGAGTCTATATTAGATTTCCTTAAAAGTCTCGAAGACTTGTAACAGGTATGACTTTAAAAAGGTGAGAAATTTTGAAAACAGTAAGTTATATCATTGTTGTGCGCGTTATCGTGAGAACAAGTGAAAAAGACACTAGAAAGCTAATGTGGATGAAACGAAGAATTTTTGAAATCCATTAGTTTGGATGAGGCCTAACCATGAGGACTTTCAAAACATCTGTAGTATACTTATTTGACTTAACAAAGCGTACTTAATGGTCAAATCATGAAGTGACAACATCATGCTCTTAATCAACTGTCAGGTATAGTATGTTGTTGCTCTGGCCAGAGTTTGAACAAATTTGAAAGTAGCTTTGAAAATTACTGTCCAATTCAAAGGCCACAACGTTTCGACACTCATGTATACAGGGCACCCAACGAATCTGTTCCTCACATTATCTGTTTCCCCAGAGAAATCTATCCTGGCTGGCAAAAATACAAGTGTTTTCGAATAGCTTGCTAGGAAATTGTTATTGATAGAGGTTTTGCCTGGGAATTACTGACTTTTTTCTAGCTTTGTCAACCCGAGCTGGCTGTGAAACTCTGATACTGAGGACGACTAAAAAAAAAAAAAAAAAAAAAAAGGAACCCCGTCCCTCTCCCACCGAGTAGTCACAAACATACCACGGGGCTGTCCGAGTGATTGCGCTAGCGGAAAAACCCTGTTTTGTGTCCCGGTTTTGTCGCTTTTGTTTCCGGTCGGTTTGGATCGAGGGAATTGAAAGCGCGGCGAAATCCTGGCTGGGAATAAATTTGATCAGCTGGCTGGGAAACCAACCAATTTTATCTATCTGCTGGGAAATGTCTTGTTTGTTCTTGCTGGGAAAAAGGAACAGATATTGTTTTCCCAGCAACACTGAAACACACCTGACAATGCCTTAATAACATTTATTTTCATTAAACTGGGGTATAATAAATACATTTTACAACAAATTGGTCGTTGGGTGACCCTGTTAGATAGTGTCTTCATCAGGGGTAATTCAGTTTATTGCACGTGTCCTCCATACCCCACCAAAAAAAAATTTTGCCGCTATAAACGGGAAAGCTACGCTCCTATTTATTTCAATAGTATATTTAGCTTCCTTTTCTTTTAATGAGGTGCACACATGTGTCAAGTTAACTGCATTCATCATCATGAGTGAAGGAGTTTTGAGATGCATTGATTTGCCCCGCTTCCGAACAATGGTAACCGACGGTTGATGATGATAATTCTTAAATTTGTTTTGTCTTCATTCAAATTTCTTCACACTAGATTAAAATAAACTTTTGCTCTGATCATTGGCAACCTGGTGTAGTTACAATGTGAACTTTAACTACCGTCAACTGTAATGGAATTTGAGTCATATATAGGTGGTACATTAGCCGTTAGTTTTTTAACCCTAACAATTTTGTAAAAAAACAAAAACAAAAACAATAGGAGCCGCAACTCTGGACTGGAATTTTTTTATTTATGTTCTGCTTTAAATTTGCAAGTAAACCCAAACCTAGTGAGACAAACGTGCAGGAAACCCAATCTTATCTAGTATTAATTCTGTAATCCCATAAAACGTAAAGAGATTGAAACCTTCGAAGTACCCTCATCACCTGACCTCTTACATCCAGCTGGGCCTGTCTTCTTGTTTTACGCTCTTGAAATATAACGAAGACGCTCTATGAGCGTACCCTTGGCTGCCTGTCGTACGAAGGGACTGAGTTGGGTGGTATTCAACTGCAGCGTTCCAAGCAGTTTTTTTCAAGTCGGGGATCATTGAGACTATTCAAGGTGTCACCCAGAATTCGTACAGCAGATACCCTTTGGCTCACACGTTGCATACGACTAAACAAATCCGTTTACTCAGCAAAAGAGTGCGGCGACGTGATCAGTATAAAAATAGTTTTTTAAGACAGTACCATCGGTATCAAAAGCAAATCTTAACATAAAACCATTTCTAGATAAAGTGAGTTGGTTTAGTGTTTTTACAAATAGCAGAACGTCAGTTTCATCAAGGTTATGAGATTACAATCGTGAGTTGGTATTTGAACTTCCCACTCTTGGCCAGTGTTAATAAATACGTGGACAAAATTCGTGGCTACATAATCAAAACTTTCCTTTTTTAATTTACTCCTGACTACGAATCACTAAGCAGGAATTGTTGTTTAAAATGACGTTTCGTCGAAGAGCATACTTTACGCAACATGGTTCTTTCTTAGTGCATTTGAATTTGACGCAAACTAGAAATGCTGAATAGAGAACTCCTTCAAAACTTCATGTGAGCACTTACATGACAAAAACGTCGCCTCCGAGGACACGTGGGCGGGGAATAGCCTCCATAGCATGTTTGTGGCAGTTTTTGTGAAACCCCTTGTCGTCGGCATCAATTATCAGACATCATAAATGTCCCGTTATAACAAATACGTTTGTACATCTTGTCGTAAACTTTCTATTGAGTCGTGAAATCACTAGGTTTTTCATTCAGGACATAAACTCTGAATGAAAGAAATCATATTTTGAAATGCGGTGAAAAGACGAAAGATAGACTTGGGTGATCTTTCTGCACTTATCTGCACAATTCTTATAGACACCTGGGCCCCGGTTGTTCAAAAGTCGATTAACGCTAATCCCAGATCAAAAATTAACCAAGGAGGTTACTTTCTGTTCTCTCCCATACGGCCTGTTCAAATGCGGCTGATATTTTAGGTGGTCTGCGAGAGACAATTGCTCAATGGTCCAGTTTACAGTTGTTTGCTCAGTGAAATAGCTTATGAATGACTTCGAGGCTTGCCGGCCGGTGACCTTGCCTTGATGTAGACCTCACTGCTTTTATCATGTCAAGTGGGTTGTTGTAATGCTAATTAGTCTTACCAACCTGAGTAAAGCACCAACGGTTGTATGAAAGCAGTGGTTCACCGGCATCCTCGCTTCCATTCTTAGGCCAGGTTACTTAGCTACAACTTGGTCCCAATAGAAGTTCAAAGATCACCTCTATCTTTCGACAATAATCTCTCTTTGGACTGTCATATACCAATGATTCAAATCTTTCTTTCTCAGATCAACTTGGTGCGTTATAAGATCATCGTTTTGCCGAAAGTGCAATTGGAGACCCATTGGAAAATAGTTACTGTAAAACAATTTTACTTAGCATCATATGCATATTGCCTGTCAGTTTGTTGTAGCAGTTCTCTTTCTTTATTGATGAAATTGAGAAAGCTTCGTATGAAGCCGCTCGCTTAATCACAAATATTCATGATTACAAGCAGTATATAATTGAACAACCAACAAATTCTCCATCTTGTCAATTGACGTACGGTGGCTTTACGTAGAAACAGCGTGTAGGAGTAGAAATGTTTAAATCAACAAAGTGTCAGTTCCTATGTCCAGACTATCGGCAAAATTTAAGATCGGTTGTTACAGCCGCAAAAATTGTTTACCGAAAATTTGTTAAGGGTTAATACGGATCTTGTGAAGGCAATCTTTGTGTTTTACGAGACTGTTGGAAAAGGTCTCAGTGGAAATTCCTGTCTTGATAACGGATAAATGGGGGAAAATGATGATCTAAGTAGATTTACGTCGGCCTTTCGGCGGCCTGGAAGAAATCAGATCCGTTTTATGAGAATTGGAACGATTTTGTTTACGGTTTTGTTACTTTACTTGGCAATTTGCACTGGCTTTTGTATTGTGGGAATTTGTAAGAATGTTGTAAATTTTTTATATTCATGTCCGTCCGGTGTTGTAACTACAGGGTCAGATCACACATACGCGCCCCTGGCTACTTGTGGGCCATATGTTTCCCAATCCCCCTTGTGGGGACTACGTCTTCTTTTGTAGTACATCCAAATAATATTTTGCTACGATTGGTTGCTTAATGTCCTCAATCTCTTCATACATCTCCTTCAAATGTTTTAACAAAAAAACCTTTAATTTTTTTGTGAGGATCTTAGTTTGTGAGGACGTAACCAAATGTTTAATGCTTGTGAGGACAATCTGGTAATACCCTACTTGTGGAACAGGCCAATACACAGCTTTTGGTTGGGACTTCGCTATGGCGGGGAACCATCTGCCGGTACCCGACTTATGGGAACAGGTCCGAATACACAGCTTTTGTGGGGACTTCGCTATTTGCGGGGACATTCTGCCGATACCCTACGTGTTTTTTTTATGGGATCAGGTCCGAATACAGCAGCTTTTGTAAGGAATTCACTAATTGCGGGGACATCTGCCAATACGATGATTTATAGGAAAGACGCCAATACAAACATTTTCACACAGATTTGATATACGATGATGTTCTCGTGGTTGCAATATTAGTCACCCTGTTGGCTAAGCCTTTAGGTTAACGATAAAATTATATACCGTAAAATTCGAAAAATAACCCTCGTGGCTTATATTTTTCAAAGGCCTTTTTCGAGGGGCTTAGCTACGGAGGGAAACTTGCGTTTTCCGAATCGACGGGGCTAACCTTATAGTTGGAACGTGAATTTTACTGTTTTTGCTTTGTTTTTACTTTGTCTTTGATGGCAATTTTCCAAGTACAAGCTACCCCGGGGTCCTTATATTTTGAGTGGCGATTTCACGGATGATTTTTTTGCGTTACCGCTTTGGGAGGCTTATATTTGGATAGCTTTATTTCGGAATTTTACGGTATATGAATTGGATCATTTCTGACCTGCGGATATGAAATCAAGTGAAGCTATGATATTCGCATTTGTGAACGCAATTTTTGCAATTGCGTAGAGAAGCCTGAAAAATTCAGGACTTCAACGGGGTTTGAACCCGTGACCTCGTGATACCGGGGCGACGCTCATACCAACTGAGCTATATGGAATCAAGTGAAACTATAAATCTTCGCAGTTGTGAACGCACTTTTTTTCAATTTTTGCAACCACGGTATCGCGAAGTCACTGGGTTCAAATCCCGTTTGAAGTCCTGAATTTTTCAGGCTTCTCCTACGCAATTGCAAAAATTGCGTTCACAACTGCGAAAATCATGGCTTCACTTGCCTGCGTTTTATTGGGACCCCCCGACCCCTGAAAAAAATACGAAAATGGCATTAAAACCATTGTTTGCCACTGACTGCCTCACTAGCCTGAAGAAGGAAACAAAATAGGAAAAAGAGACAATTTTATAACCAGGCAATTTTTTTTTGCATTCATTTTGTAGGTCCATCCAGTTGCGGCAAGCAAGCAGGACTCAACCAAGTTCTGACTAGGATTTCAAGCTCCAGACAATACCGCTATAACACACATCATATTTCTTCGTTTACAAGACTACAGTGCAGTAATGAAGGAACAATGTTTATCCCACTATTCAAGTCGCTAGTAGTGAGTTTGAGGATTTTTCTTCATGGCTTCGGACCAGGAGGATCTTCTTCATGAATTCGTTCTCGTGAATACACGTAAAAACTCATAGTGTAAAGCACGCACCCCGAACAAATGAATTAAGTTTTGCTAGCAAACACCTTTGCCGGACAACTGTTTAATCTAAACATTGGGTAGAAGATAAGCGACTATAGAAGAATGATTACGGAATGGCACTACACTATTTTCTATGCCAAGAACGGTGAAACCACCATTTTTTTTCTATTGCTTGTTTTTATTGTCATTTCCAAATTTAACATTGTTCTTAAGAATCAAAATTACCTCCACCCAAGACGGCATTTTTGCTGTACAAACAAGTTTTAAAACACTAAGATCCGACAAATTAATCTTTAAGCAAATTCTCCCTCCTTAGAAATAGACTTCCCCGTAGCTCCCAGTACGGACATTAACACTCAATGTTTAGAGTCCATCACTAATAGTTTTCAAATTACATTTTCACCTTCTTTTCTTTTGAGGGGGGAGGTGGTTGTTATTTCTGTTTTCAGGGTTGTTTTATTTTAGCTGTTTTTGTTTTGTGTTTAGTTGGATCTTCTCTGATACCTTAATGTACTGCAAAACAAATTTACTCTAACCACGCGACACACAATACATGAAACAAAACGTCGGTATTGTGCATTCCTGCAATGACCGTGTGGGTCACAATTCACATACTGGACAAGCTGTGGACAGGGGAGGTTGAACAAAGAAAAACGATTTGGGATTAAATGTGTCATAAACCACTTATTGCGCTAAGCAGAACTATCATGTCTTCCTAATTGCGAGCAGTGATTCACCGCGCATCAAGCCTTAAGACAAACCGAATTAAGCCCTGAGTCAGTGCATTTCAACCGCTACCATGGCTGCCTAGCAGCTTCTTTGAACCTGTAAATTCAGTCTGAGCGAACCATAATTTAAATCCCTAGAGTCCGTCTGTTACAATCGCTGGCGAAAAAAAAACCAACAACCAAACAAAAATTGCGTGTTCTAATTCCCATAGTAAAGGCAAAGACACGCACAATAAATACATTTACAAGATCCAGCTCAAAAATTTCCGTTCCTGAGGAAAGTCTCTCCCCCTTCCACAATTTGTCACCCACATACTGCAATGTCTAGCAATAAGGCCGTCACTTTGACCCACCGCCACTCTGAAAGGACACATGGTTCCAGTAATGAATTTACATCAATGCAAGAAGTTTATGTTCACGGAATTGACCCATAACTTAATAAGACTGTCCAGGATGCCCATTACAATGGGCTCCTGGCTGGTCGTGCGTCAACTTTGGTTAACTTTTTAAAGTGCTACTACGACCAAAAAACAATTCTTCTTTGATTTGAAAACTATGTTAACTAAACACTAAGTGACTCAAGTATACTATTAATAAGGTAATCACATGATTTTTCTTCTGCAATTTGGAATCAATAGCACTAAGACTACATAGTTTGCAGGGTTGGCACTCAGCCCTACGGGATCATGCCATAGGTCTTTTGCAAACAAACGATCACATGGTACAAAATCCGCCCATGCCTGGAGGGAAGGCTCATTATTATTCCCCCACTGGGACCATTAAAAACAAAGGCAAGTCCCGCTTGACTGGTTCAGGTCTCTTTATTTTAATGTCCCAGTGAGGGACTGAGACTGAGCTTGCCCCCCCCTCCAGCAAATGGGGTGGATGTTGTACCATGTGATCATTTGCTGGCAAACGGCCCTATTTTGGTCGTCTTTGACTACAAATTGCACTCGCCCTACGGGCTCATTCAAGTTTTGGTCGTCTTTGGAAAAATTTACTCGTGCTTATTTATTCCAACTGCCCGCGGAAATCAATTTGATTACCTATACAACAAATTGAAGCTAAATTAATCTAAACAATGCATGGTTACCCCCAACTTTCTTTTTGGATACCAAGATAATTTTTTAAGATCAACTGTCTCTGCATAATTTTTTAAAAACCGCGCAAAATATTCCTGTATTATTAGTAAGCATCACCGATATGAAACCCGATTATCTCGATATTCGCAGAACTTATGCGCAATAACAATAGTAGACACCGTCCTTACTTCAGCCGCGTACATACGTATTGTATTCTTAAACCAGTGAGTCTGACGAAAAAAAAAGACAACGATTTTTTGATCATAGTAGCACTTAAATAGTCAAGTAAAAACGAATTTTCAAACACGAGTAACAAGAAGGTCCACGAGTTCCTTTCCTTAATCAATCTGAGGCATCTTTCTCCAAGGCCGCGTCAGTTACAGGTCCCGACAAGCCGTTTTTTCTTTCTCAAATTTACACTGCGGATAAAAGTATTTAACAATTTTAAAATTTTTCAGACAATTTAAAGGACAACAAACCAAAGAGAGCAAGCTGGTTTTTTTTAACCCCGTATTCTACTTTCCGTGTAGTTCCACAACGTGAACGGGACTTTTAAGAAACGAGCCCATATTTTCTTTAAATGAATAAAAGCTGTCCAGTCTTCACACACTGGAGTGTCCATGTCTTACTGGCCTTTGACACTTAATTTTTCACTATAAAACCTTTTGCTGCAACGTGTTTCCTGCCTTACTTCGTTGGAAATAGACGTCAAAACCAAACTAACTTCAACAAAAATGTTAAAAAGTCCAAAAGTTTCATCTCAAGGTTATCGTTCTTAGGATCAAATACCAGTTTCATTGTGTCAATCTGGTTTTTTACATAATATTTCACCGATCTCCAGACTTTCTTCGCTGAAGGGTACAGCCGGCTCTTCAAAATGCACTGTTTTCGCAATCAATTTTTCCTGGAACATGTCTCTGCCTTGCCAGTGGGAGAGATATCTAAAATATAGCTTCTTTTTCATTTCATTCTGTTGAGCACTTTGTTTGAGTAGTCGGCTCGGCCGAAAATAAAGTAATTTTTTGTTAATCCATGTTTTTAGATATGAAAGATCTCATTGTATGTGTTTTGTTAAAAGCCAAAAACAAAAACCAAATAAAATGAACGTGGCGGTTTGGTAACGAAAAAGAAACAGTAGTAAAACGGGCTTGATGCTTTTTGCGGGTGGAAGGAGATACCCTGCGAGCAGATTTCTTCTTCTGATCTTGCTTTCCAAGAAAAATCAGGAAAAGGAAGACCGAAAAGAGACTACTCGCAGTGTAGGAAGAAGTGTACCGTGTTACGGAAAATATACGAGTCCAGGTTCACCTTTAATCGATGTAATTCACAAAATTGCAAGAATTATGATTAATCACTGACTTACTCTCAGTTTTTAAACACAATTCCTTCTCGCTAGTCCGAACTTTATCTCCTGAGAGAGACCATTCTTTTTCTTTCCTCTATGTCAATTGGAAGAAAACAATCACCAAACGAGCGACAAGATAAAAATATAATATCTAGTATAATGGAAACTTTATTTGTCTTTGAATACAGTTGTAAATCGCTCTATGAAGTATAGGTAATTAACAACTGGCTACTTGAAATTTGAGTGATACACTTGTATACTGTATTTACAAATGAATCACTAAAAAAAGGGTTTTATTAACCGGGGCAAAACCCCAGCCCAATCTGTTGTCAAGTATTATTATAGCCCCAGTTAATTGAAAATAAATGTTATTAAGGGCCTTTCAGGTGTTTTTCGTGTTGCTGGGAAACATTATCTGTTCCTTTTTTCCCCAGCAGACACACAAGAAATTTCCCACCATCTAGATAAAATGGTTTGGTTTCCCAGCCAGCTGATCAAATTGTATTTCCCACCGGAATTCCGCGCGCTTGTTCCAAATCCCTCGATCCGAAACCGAACCACAATAAAAGAAGCGACAAAACCGGGACAAAACAGTTTTTTTCACGCAATGGCGCAATCACTCTGATCAGCATCGTATGTTTTGTTACTACTCTCTGGGAAGGGAAATGGGGTTCCTTTTTTTTTTTTTTTTTTTTTTAGTCTCCTCAGTCTTCAGAGTTCTATCTTCTTCTACAGCCAGCTCAGGTTTGAATGCTAGCACAAGTCAGTAATTCCCAGGCAAACCTCTATCAATAACAAAATTTCCCAGCCACTCATCGAAACACCTGTTATTTTTGCCATCCAGCAAGATTCCTCTGGGAACAGATACTGTAGGACGATTCGTTGGGTGCCCCTGTCTTCAGTCTTTGCTATCCCAAATATTATATTTCAAACGACAAGATCAACATATGCCTCTCTAATGGCTTATTTATTGTTTTTTTGTTTAAACATAGTATTAGTTATATACGTGTTGTTGCTTTTTCTCAATGACATGGAATTCATCAATTTCTAAAAGAACGTAGCGCATTTCGTTGGAAAACACGCAAGGGAGCTCATGGACAGGTTTACAAACTTTAACACATCTGTATTACTTCTCATGTCCTTTGACGAATTTCATGTATTATTCCTTTTTTTTTTGCGCACTGCAGGGTTTAAAGGTTAGACTCGAAACCACTGTTTAGTTCTAAATATATAGGACACGCGGACTGTATCAGGAAAAGAAGATCTGGACGATGACTCCCAGTGTCACCAGTTATAATTGAAAGGATTCGAAAAACCATTGCAGGGTGAGTGACGAAAATGAAAAGATGAGGTTGCCCTTCGGGCGAAACGCTGTTACTTGAGGTTACTAGCCCGTAAGGCTCTGACGAGCTACGCCCCGAAATTAGATTGTTTACTAAAGAATAATCAGATCTTATTTATAGAGACGGTGGCCTACTATTCACAAGGTATTTTTGCCCCGGTTTATGATTATTGGCAGGTAAATGTAGCATCTTTAAAACGTGTTCTGGAAATCCAAAAAGAAAATTGGGCGTAACCACCCTATTTTTTTCAAAGATAATTCATGAATAATATTTGTGCAAAAAGCTTTAAAATACAAAGCAATGTATGCTTGAATTATTGTCAGAAATGCCTGGTTTACCCGCAATTTTCTTTTTGGATACCAAGAGTATTTACGAAGATCTACTTTTTCCTGAGACACGATAGTTTTGAACGTCGCGCAATAATATCCCTGTATTAGAACAGCATCACCGGAGGGAAACCAGATTAATCCTCGAGATGCGCCAAATGTATTTTAGCGCAATACAAACAATAGTAGGCTCCGTCCTTAATTATGCAAAATACCAAGTAAAAGCATAGATATAAACTAATTCTTCGTAGTATTTGCTTCTTGAATAATGATTTTCGTTTTGGGGGGGGGGACTTCAACCTTACCCAACTTAAACAATGTAACAGAGACGACCAGTTTTTAAACCTGACCACTAGAATGTTGGCAGTTACAACAGAACCAGATTTTGTGGACTGAGAATTTCCAAAATACATGTCATGTGATCTAATCGTTATTCAACTCTTATTTCAGTGAAACGAAAAACAATGCGGGCCGCGCACTCGCGTCGGTTCGGCCCTCTCTTTGCGACTTCGAGTAGTGTTGCAGCAAAAAAACTGATTACCGTTGTCCACATCTCGCTCAATAGAAAATCAGATTCAACAGCAAGGTTAAACACAGTCAGCCTTGTTTTATTTCTTTCTTCCTTGTGTAGAAACTCCTCTTCACCACCCGTCCCCCCCGCTTCTGTCAAATGTCATGAAGTTGTGAAACCGCTGCCGTCGGCCCGATTGCAATTTGCATACTAATCAACGCAGTTAACGCACATGTATGATAAATTGTTTTCGCTTTGTAGGGACCAGAAAATTTTTATAAATCGTAAAGACTGTTTTCAGGAGTAACATTTTTATTCAAGCATGGAAAAATAACCTCTGAATTCGAATGGGTTCGTTCCTTCGATGCTTACAGTTTACTTCCCGTTTGGCGGTTCATAAAATACTTATAAATTTAACGGAAATCACAACAACAGTTATTTTTGGGTCGAATGGTCATGAACGTTGCGATCGGGTCAAAAACTACCACTGTTAAATCCAAGTCTGCCGGACATTCGATGGAGTAAATTCTCTTCAAACCTCGTCAAGCTGACAAACTCTCTCCAGCAAGTGAGAAACATCACGTGTTAAATACGCGAGTTGCGTGTTTTTTTTTTTATTTTCTATTTTACAATAGGATGATAACGGCGCCAGGTCTGCTAGCTATTCTCAAGCAGAGTTTTTTTTACTTGTTTTCGTCTAATTTTACAAGAAGTGGACCTTTTTTGTTTTAATAATGAATGGGCCCCAAATTAGCCCTTGTTGCCGCCTCGTTCAAGGTCAACATAATGTTTACAATTTTTCAGCTTAAGAACGATGGCAACCAAGTGCTAATTTGCAGGCAAAACAACAAGAATACTAAAATGGTGGCCATTGTTGGAATAAGGTGTATTACCGGGATTGCTGGCCGATTGGAGTGGGGGTTTTTGTTTTTTTTACTCGGTTGAGGGGTTGGCTGAGCTGGCCGGCCTCCACGTAGAAGCCCCTGGGACATATCCCAGGCACCGAACGTCCATTAAGCGTTTGCAGTTGTGAACTACCTAAAGTCAACTACCTAAAAAATCTGTCGCTTGAATTTATAAATTACTAAGTACTAAATATGGAAAATTGTGTTCTAAAGTGTAACAAACTAAGGATGATCTGCGATAAAACAATATGGGAACTACTACTATTTCCATTGTCTTTGACCATTATATTAACAATATCTTTTTACCTCCTCGCATGTTCCTGAAAGGACCATGCCACTCCAAATAACTCAACAACTACATGCAATGACTTTTCTTGATGCTCCGTTCCCTCTCCATTATTTTCGGGTGGCGATCTGTTCTGAAAAATCCTCTCTAAATGATTATACATCTTAATGGTACATCGCTGAACGAAGATACTCCCCCCGCTCCAAAAAAGATGGCGAACAGGGCAATATTTAAAGAGTGGTCCTTCAGGCCTCTACACATCCCACAAAAAAGGCCAGCTAGGTCACCGTAAGTCTCGTTAAAAAAAACACAAATTTTGCCAAGATAAAACACTATCTGTTGTGTCCATACCGAGATCAGCAAGGCTGTGTAAACGGCTATATAGACGTAGAATGTTACAATACATACTGATTTCATTTTTCCAGGGAATAGCTATAATTATATTGTCCATCATCGTCATCAGGCTCCAACTCTGAAAGATTCGTGGAGAAAGAACTGCCTGAAAGAATAGTTTAATGGCTAAATGGACTCATAAAAAACAAGCCTTGACCCTCACTGACTTTACCACCTATGAATTAGCTCGTTAAAAAAAACAAAAATGCATTCCAAAAAGATCGCCGTATGAGAAGGGGCAGGTTTGTTTTCGCTTCTTTGTTTGTTTTCATGAAAGATCCTGAAAAAGAGCTTTAAAATTAATTTTAAAGGAAGGGGGGACTTCATTCGTTCTGGCGCATACCAAGATATTTGGGTTGCCTATGGATGCGCTTGCCTAATACCGGGATATTTTTGCGTGGTTTACAACGATGCGGAACAAGCAGAGCTTAGACACTTGCTCTCCTATCATATTAGATCTAACATATCATACACTCGTTTATTTACCCTCGGATTTTTCAGAGTGGCGGAGTTTGTGTGTAGCTAATTTCCTCCGAGCATTTACCCTCCCAACCATGATACACCCACAGAAGACAGACCACAACCCCGGGATACACATGCCCTGCTCTTTGCGACAATTGTGCGGGTTTCTTTTACGTCCTCACCGTGATTATGAACATTGAAGGGGTTGTGAGACGGGACCTCCGGCTTATCGTCCCTATCCGAGAAGACCTAGAGAGGGTCTAAAACCATTTGCCACTGTAAGTACAAAGGCAGCACTTTCCTCCTCAGGTTATTTAAAAGAACCCTGAGTGTTGGTCCGGCCGGAGTTGAACTCACGACCCCCCGCGTGACAACCCGAATGCTCAACCAACTGTAGTCCACCGGTGCGCGGTTGTTATCACGAAAAAATAATTAGGGGTAACCAAGCATTTGTTTGTCAGAGATGATATTAAGATTTCCGATTTGGATTAATAGAACGCGAATACATTACTTTGGTATTAAACCTTTTTACATATTTGTTGATTATTATTTTCAAAACAAGGCGAGGCTAACTCTAATTTTCTTTTGGATTTCAATTAACATTTGTTAAGATCTGCTTTTCCCGCAGTATTCTAAATCGCGAAAAAGAAACTTTAAGTTAGAACGCACCGTCCCTTAACCGGACGTCCTCATTATTTATATTTTTCTCTCCTCAGACCCCTACCACCCTATACATGTAACACAGAGTAACTTAAAAGAAAGTTATTGCAAGTCATATGTTACTTTGGCTCTA
Organism: Montipora foliosa; assembly: GCF_036669935.1. NCBI lineage: Eukaryota > Metazoa > Cnidaria > Anthozoa > Scleractinia > Acroporidae > Montipora > Montipora foliosa. The sequence continues at coordinate 6,492 of NW_027179533.1, read as the reverse complement.
TTGAGAAGCTCAGGTTTTTTTACTTCAGTCAGTTGCAAGATTTCCAGTTTTCACAAGGGCCATTCCCCCAGAAATAAAACCTAACCTAGAACCAACACTAAACGAATCACTTACTTTTTTACCTTCGGCTTTCTCTTGCTCCTGTTTCTTTTGGCTGAGTCATTGGCGATGTACGTTTTTCCTTAGGGGCAGGTGCTCTATGGTACTACAAACAATACATGTCGGAAAATTGACAAAATTCGTGCGACCGATGGCTCAGTGCGCCTGCGTAGCAAGCGTCTCCAGCGGGCGTAGAAACGAATTCATTTTCCTGTCCTGCGCGAAAAATAGGGCTAGCGCCCAAAAAAAAAATTGGGTGGGAAGGGGAGGAGTAGGAGAAGGAAACGCTTGCGGACCACAACCTCCTCTTTAATTATGAAAACTCCACAGTCGCTCACGGAGCGGGATCTCTGATTGCACAATTCGGAATTGTTGATTGACACCGTCAGTCCCTCATGCTCACAATCAATGTATCCCCAGTAGGCAAGCGAATAAACAGAGAAAGTTATTCGCTTTTGCTGGACTCGTTTTTTCGCGTCGCTGAAAAATCACACACTACGCCGTCTAAACTAAAATGGCGAAGAGGACTCTTCTTTTTAAAGAAGTGTTTACATCGAGCAGTTAGTTCCGTTGTCGATAAAGGATTTAGCGGTGGCTTAAAAGTAAGAAGAACAAATTTCGATTTATTAAACAGCTCGACCCAGGGGGTTATATTTTTTTCTTTGCTCGTCCCGCTGGTTTTCGGGAAAAGCCTCATTTTCTACGAAAGCAATGCCTGCGTAGTTTAATGACGGTCGCCATACTATTATTATTGCGCATACGTTCGCGCATCTCGAGATCAGTCGGATATTCCTATGGGTTGTTGCTTATTAATACAGGGATATTTTTGCGCGGTTAAAACTATACGGAAATAGTAGATCTTAGTAAGTACTCTGGGTATCCCAAAGAGAAATTCTGGGGGTAACAAGCATTTTTGAGAGATAGTTTAAGCTTCAACTGAGGACAGAACGCCATACATATGCTTTGTATTTTAAAGCTCTTTACTAATATTATTTATTATCTTTCAAAAATGCGTGGGTTACTCCCCAATTTTCTGGTTTGGATTTCACATAACACTCGTTAAGATTTCTACATTTCTCTATAAATCATAAACCGGGGCAAAAAGACCTTTGATTTAGTAGGCACCGTCCTAAATAGACAATTTTCGTGAATTCTCACGGCTGGCTTGGATCTTAAGCAATGTGAATGGAGGCTAATGCGGGCAGGATCTTGGTCGAAAAGTGCAAATTAATTTGCCCGCATAAGCCTCCACTTCATGATAGATCCGTCCACACCCGTTAGAAGTACGAAATTGGCCTAGTTAAGACTTAATTAGTCCCTCTCAAAAAGTATTGGCGAACGATCAAATCAAGAAGGACTTCAATTAACTGGGGATTTCGGGCTACATCGGCTTTTTTTTTCGGCTAGTAAACAGGCGCCTAAATGATTAAATCTTACGAGATCCTTGTGTTTTTGCACGGCTGTGGAGCTCCTGTAGTGCATTTTCAATGCCAACGCTTCGGGATTTCGACACAAATTTAAAAAAAAAAAATAACACAAAATAAAAAAAATTTTTTTTTTTATTTTTTATAATACAAAAAAAATAACCAAGACAATAGCCTATCACATTATTGCAGAAGCAAGTGCGATAGATATATTTGTAGCTGTTTCCTTCAATTTTAACATTCACTTTCTGGAAAAAATCGTAAAATACACAAGCAACCAACAACAAGGTGTTTTTTATTATCACTGGACAGAAAATGTGGTGGAAAAAAAGCTAGTAATTTCGGCGGGCTTGTTTTACAACAACATTCGTTCGTGATTTCAGGTACGCTGACAATTTACTAGAAGCACTTTGTTCACAAGCATTTAGAATTATTTGCCCCCCTTCCAAATTTAAACTTTAAAATCTTGATTCGCCGCGGGAAATTTTTACGACAACATTTCCATAGTTGGTGCTTGGGAAGCCGCCTTCAGGAAGAGTATCTAGTTACTAATATTGGTCAACATTATCGTTTTGTTACCTTGTCAAATTGCTTTAAGATTCTCTTGCCCCAAATGTATCAGGTTTTCGTTATGATTGAAGACCAACATTTTCTTGGTCAATTTATGACAGCCGGTTTTCAAAATGCAGGGGGGTTTGTCCCTCGCGGCCCCCAGCCAACTCATGGCCATCCCGCAAACTGTCATTTCCTTCTATTTTCAACTACACGTGGACGATAGCATATCTACTTTAGACCTCAACCCCATCTACGTCAACGACACAAACATTTTAAACAAGCAGATGAAGATTCCACAAAAGGCGGATGGTCAAAGGTTTGCACCCGGCTCACGATGGCTTCTACTTGCCAGTTTCCGATATCCCACTAGAGGTAACGATGACGGAAGCTCCCGGAAAGTTCGAATTTTTAGAGTATTGTACATAGTGGGTACCCAGCAAAACAATTGAACGCTAACCGTCTTCAAAGGGGTTTTTAGACCTAAATACCGTAGACCAGCGCTTTTTTGGCTTAGCTTAGAAAAAACGCTTCTTTCTTGTTGAACTAAATGCCCCAATTCTGCATGTTTTTCCATTCTCTTTACAGAATTGGTAACCCTTGTCGTAATAAGATGGGAGACTAGAGTCTGTGTATATTTGTTTGTACGAATTGTCCAATGTCCATTTTGATGGATGACCAGTGAGTTTTTTTTTTAGTGTGACTGTCCTGCAGCCTTTCCGTCTTGTCTCGCCCCACTTGTCGCGCCGGCCCAACAACACATTAACAGTCTTTCCATATCCCCCCACGGAAACGCTGTGCTACCGCCCCTCCACAGGCTTAATGGCTGCAGTTGCAAGGAAGGGAACAATTCCCACACTGGCCAGAGTTTTTCTCTCTCGCTCCTTATGTGGGCCCATTTCCATGAGTAGGCCTAACGCTCACACATACACTCTAATAGTTAAGTCTAATGGCTCAGTGTCGTTGAGTATCGGACTTCCACGCGTGAAGGCTCGAACCAACCGCCAGTACCCAACACTCGGTTTATTAGAGTATACTGAGGAGAAAAGCGCTACCGTCGGTAATTGGACTTCTGCAAATGGTTATACTTTCTAGGACCGACAAACCGTGAGGCCCCGTCTCAGAACTCTTCTTCACAACCCTCCTGGCGACAAAAAAGAATCCACACACTATTTCGCAAAAGAGTAGGGTGCATGGAGTTACCGGCGTTGTAGGCTGTCTGTCCTTTGAAGAATATCATAGGCTGGTAGAGTAAAATTTCGGAAATATGACATTGTAGCTACCTCTAAACTTCCGACCGTAAAGAAAGAGCTGATGATGATGAACGCAATCACAACAGCAACATGAAACGGAAAGACTGCAAAGTACAATAACGTGCCTGTTCCCCCCCACATTCTGATAAGATTTTGTCATCATGGTTTGAGATCATCTATGTGAACAAACAATCAAGGGGAACAAAGATGCTTGGCATTAAACTGTAAAACAACAGGCAAAAGAACCATTCCGGCTCAGGGTGAGCTCAAAAAAAAAAAAAGATAATCCGGTACTAGTCAATGTTCTTGACAGATGGTTTAGTAGGCAGAAGTGAAAATCAGGAACCATCACCACCAAAAATGTCAATTATCCACAAAAACCGGACAAGGTGCTCTTTAACTGCTCTGTTTACGCTGTTGTCCAACGTTCATTACCTTCCAAATTAACTGTGTGAAGATAATGTGAAGTGCTATTTATACCCATGCAAACCACGTTGAGCGTTAGGCCCTACCAATGGAATGGGCCCATCACCCGGGGGCCCCACTACAAGGACAGAGAAAATGTCTGACCAGTTGGTGGGGAATTGAACCCACGTTCTTCGGGTTTAGATCACTCGCTGCTCTACACGACTGAGCTACATGGTCAGACAGGACCCAACTAGTGGTCTAATGCACTTCCTGCATTTTGATTGGCTAGGCTACTAGAGTAAGCTATTATTGATCAGTCCTCAAGTAGCGAAAAGACTTCAAAAGCGTTATGCTTTCTTTCGTTTTGTTCTCAAATAAATATTTCTTTAACTTGCATTTGCGAACTTTATTATGTGCCTTTTCTGTCCGACTCGTTGGGTGATACTAAAACAATTAGACCCTTCGCCCTCAAGGGCCATGGTGCCATAAATAGGCCCATTCGGCTTCGACTCATGGGCCTATTGACCCGTAGCCCTTGTGGGCTACGTGGTCCAATTAATAAGTTCTGTTGAAATTTTTCATAAGTTGCCCCAACCGGCCAACGTTATGCAAAAAAACAATTACCTTACCTCAGTGTCATACTTTCACTTGCCCTTCATCCTGCAAAGATCATGCAAAAATAGTTCAATAACAGCCAGAGGTTACATGTATGTTTTATGCAGATTTTGTGTATACAACGAAATCAGGTGGATTGGGATGCAATTCAAAGTGTCAAAATCACAGATTGTCTTAAAAAGTGCACTGAAGGCTAAACCCTTTGCCAAAGACCACATAGTCCACAAAACTAATGAGGCAAAAGCAAAATCATGCAAGGTTCAGTTGTTCCGTGCTAGCAGTATGCCTCTTTTCCTTTGCATTCACTGGGCTGACGAGTATGGGAAAGAGACCTCTGCATGCCTATGGGTCGAAAAACTCACTTTCATCCAACCATCGTCCCACGACTTAGGATGGTCATTGTTCAAAATGCATGCTCCCATGATATGTTTGCTGGACTGTGACTTGCCCACTGTGATCTCACCCCGCCATCCTTCAGTAATGTCCGCTGTTTGTTAAGTGATGCCCGTCACAAGACAAATAGTTGACAAAACGTGAGGATAACCGCGGCGCAACCACAGTGAGTTTCAACCTGCGTGGCAGAGGTCTCTTTTCCTGTACTAACAGCGCTAGTGGACACTTTAACCAAGAAGACACCCTCTGCTGGCAGGGAAGTTCATAGTTCCGCAATCATTGTGAAAGTTTCAAGTAAGTAGCAACTCTCATGCTGCATATGTCAATAAAAAATAACGCCCTGAATCCCTTATATCATGTACTTGAACCATTCATGTGGCAATTTTGATAAATTTTGTGAAACTGTGTTTCATAATGTTGACTGGATTGTACACGTCAACAAGGTCTGAGAGGGGTTTTGCGCGTAATCCGTGAGTTGAGGCCAGAAAAACAAAACCGGTGAATACGGGAAACTGAAGAAATTTACAGCTGTGATTCGTGAATGAATATATTAACTGTGACGCGTGATCCTTTAAAGTTTTTAGTGCGTGAATCAAGATTTCTGCCTTTATAATGTCGTGGGAATCATTCAAAGTCAACCCTACTCACGAATACATGTAATTGTCCTGTCAAGATGGTTCGAAATAGTGTTCTTCGTCATTGGTCATGTACTGACATAATCTACCATTGCTGTGTTTTCGTACTGACCTCTCCTTTGACTCATTTGTTAGTTGACATGACCTGAGATGAGGGAACCGCGTTGAAAGACGACATGTGGTGTAAATCAGCTGTCCAAGTTTACATGCCAATCAGAGCTTGGTTCGTGAGCAAAATGAAAAGCTGCCTGTCAAATTTGACTAACATGTGGTCACGTCCGGGTCGCCTGGACGTTTTCACATGCGAATTGTTGCATATGTGCAGAGCGCCCAAGTAATCGTACACCGTCTAAACTAACTCGAACTTTATGACAGGTCGTTAACATCATAAAAAATCAACGACCACGGAAGTTTTGAAGTTACAAAACAAAATGTGAAAGAGAAGAATTGTAGATGTTAGGATATAACAACAATGAACTCACTTCATTTATCTTTTAGCAAAGTCAAACACAGAGCGAAGAATCGTCGGGTTATGGATTCCTGGAATCGTTGAGTTTCATCACCAACTTTTTGTGGCCTTCCCATCTCAGGGTCAAACTGGATACGACCCAGGGCGGATCCAGAAATTCCTGAAAGAGAGGGCCGAAGAAATTGCGGCGGAGAAGCACTAAGGAATTCGGAATGTCGAAAGCAAAGTTCAAACCTGGCACGCAGATTTTTAATAACTCTGTTCAAATTTCAAAACAACGGGTCGCCGCATGACATACATGTCATGATGTGGCTTGACTGTATTCATTTGGTTGTTCCTTGGAGTGTTGTGATGAGTAGGATAACTAGCCCGCATTTTTCTTACCTAATACAGTGGTTTCAGACCCCGGGCTACCTCATGATAAAAATCCCACAATCAAATTCCATTGTATTGCTTTAAGCGTCCCCTCTGCAATATTCTGCCTTCCATTCTTGGGTGTCCCATTTCCCGTCCAATGAATATCTGACCTTTCTTTATGAAACTCCCTGCAACAATGTGACAAAACGTTGATAAACAAATGATTGCTTGGTATTGATGACACATTAACTCACCAAAAACCACCGCCGCATATGGGAAAAAGGTCA
>NW_027179532.1:0-19099 GCF_036669935.1 Montipora foliosa | reverse complement strand
TGCTGATACTTGGGCTGACAGCAGTGATGAAATGACTTTAATGATGCATTTCCAAAGTGGATGTGCAGAGTGGATGTCTGAAAACGTTAATTCATTGTTTCTTTTTACTTTGTGCAAGTGAACATGTAATCAACTTACTGTATTCCTGTCGGGGGTTTCCAATACCATGACATTGCAGTGTTTCGTGGAGCAATGTATAGTATGTACTTGGGAATAATGGGAAGGAGAAGGAGAGGAAAAACATAATATTGTAGTATGGGTTTTCCATTGTCATAATTCGCACATTATAAAGACTAGGAAACATTGAGTTCCTCTGATTTCCGCTTCAGTGGACCATGTGTGTGACGTTAGGGCCTTCTATGGTCAATTCTGGTTCTTTTTTGTTGACTAATCACAGTGCCTTTTGCCTCAGGAAGCATTTTTCTCTTCTCTCCCTCCCTTTTCTCCTGGGAAAGAGTTGTTGGATGCATTAGGGAGGGATTAAAAGATCAAGACAAGGCAACAAGGACACCTTCTACCTTCTGACGATGAAGACAAGGCATTCAATCATGACCCATTTGCGGCACAGAAGGGCACTGTCAATCAAGATCAACATGTACATTTGCAGGGGCTGGACAAGTCCCTTACCAAATGGTCTCTGGTGAGGGAACAACAACATCCTCCGCATCCAAGGCAGTTCACTTCAACAACCAGGATATACAGGAGGTAGTGTCACAGCACAACTCAGAATACACCAGTCTAACTTTGACCTTGAGGGGACAAGAGATGTAAGTCAGTAACATGCTATTTCTTTGCCTTCTGGGCTTAGTTGTCCTGAAAGCAAATTTGCTCCATTTGAGTTTAATGACCATGCTTACCAAATTGTTTTGGGCATAATAAATCTGGTTAATCAGGCTTTCAACAAACTCCTCTTGGAAGAGGCTGAGTGAGGGTGTTTAAGGTCACTCCTGAAAGGTTGAGGTGGCACAAAGAAAATGGATGTTTAAGCGCATCTTTTGTTTATCAGCTCGCGTCGCAGCAGCCAACAGGGACAGATCCATTTCCATCACATGCTTTGAACCTGGGCAGAGACGCTTCCAAATCCCGATGCACTGTACCATACACTTGACATGCTCACTGATGATCTGCAGAACGGAGCAGCTAACGATTGTCATGCTGCAAATAGAGGTAAGTGTTAACGGAGAAAATTTACCCTTGTCAAGTTGGGCACAGGTATATATTTGCCAACAACCTGTTCACTTTTCAGAAAAGTCATTGAAGCTCATTGGAAGGTTTAAGGCTGCAAAGAGTATAAACCCATTAGGCCTTGTACTAAAAACTTGAACGTGTATTTTTTCAACAGGATCTTCCCAGCTCACTAGCACAACCACGTGCCACCAGCAGTTACCAGCCAATCTCATGCTGTGTCTTCGTGGAATCAAACAACAACCACTTCCCAGGGAAAATGATTAGATATGCTTGACCATGAAGGCATCTTACCCGCTGTTGGTGGCCAAGAAGTAGAGGGAAATCTATTGCAGGCATTGAGAGAGAAAATGACCAACAGAGTTTTCAACTTTCTGGATCGTGAAATTGACAGTGATGTGACTAATGTCCCAGGAACAGTTTCCTCCACCAGTGTCTAATCCTGCGGCAAGCTGTAGTGTCCGCTATCAGTCCAATCAACACTCGGTAGGGACCTTTGGCCAACAATGAAAAACAACAGGCCTACAATTCTGGCACTTCTCATTTTACAGGTGCCCCTGGAGTGGGAAGATATCAGCAAGCAGCACAGGAGTCATGTAGTATGGGTTTTCCAATCCCACTGTAGCAGGTCAACTTGGATTTGGCCAGAGCAAGGTCTCCCGAGACCCAGGGGAAATTGAGTGGAATGAAAGGTTCCAAGAGAACGGCGCAGACCCCCCAGTCCGCGAGTTGATCCTCAAAAACAGCAGCAGAAATGGGAAGAGGATGATCAATGGTTTTTTTCCCTTTTTTTTTTTTTTTTTTTCGTGGGAGTCGGATGGCAACAATATCTCCAGTTCTGTTATGCAAACTTGGAGCATGTTAATAAAAACAAGAATATCCTGGTAGAAGATACTAAATCTTTTTTTGTAAAAGGTTACAAACAAACAGACTTTTGTGAAGTGACGAAGTTTAGCTAGTGCTAGTTAATTCGTTTGCGCGTACTGGCCCATAGGGCACAACATCATGATATGCTGGCACGATTTGTCTGTAAAATATACGAGCCATCTTTTGCCTCTTAGCAATTATTATAAGTGGACATTTTTCTAGTAATATTAATCTTTAGTTTGTTGACACAGAGGCCTAATCATTTCATAGGAAGCTACCATCTTTTAAAAAATTGGTTCAACGTGAGTGTTGAAACCCCCATTATTTGTCGCGTCAGTTAATGGCAAGTAACTTCTTTTTTTTTTCTATTTCAGACTGGACTAACAAGGTACAGGAGCCATTGCAACGGATTGTGGAGGAAACTGTCTGTTGAGCAAAGGGAAACCCTATCGGGTGAGTAACTTCAGCGTGAGCAAGCCTTCCTGAAATTATGAAACAGTATGAGAATGGTAGATTCACATTTAGTGAACGATACGTTGTCGTCATAAAAATCGAATTTTGGTGAGTATCACGTCGTTGTTGTGAAGAAACGTAACCGCACGAATATGTGCATTAAAGGATGCCTCTTGTCGTGGTATGTGATAGCTCTGATTACTTTTCCTCTCTTTAACCAATGATATTGTTGTATAGTGGCGTTCTTATTGACGACCGCCCCCCCCCCCCCCCCCCCCCCCTGGCGCATCTCGTAGATCGTAAAGTCCCTGATCATTATACGAGGGCGGCTGGATATGACGTGATAGACAAACGCACCTCGTGGTTATAATACCCTCTTTATTATGTAAACGACCATTGAAAATCACCAAGTGAAGCTTTCGCGGGAATAAGATAATTACCTGCTTATGCTTTGTTACTGTCCATTTTTTACGTATTGATATTGTATTCTTGCATGGTGGAATATCCAACCAGAACATGATTTCGTTGGAGGCGATTTGGTGAATGTTAGACGCTTCTTTCCACTGGGGTTGGTCTGAATGTAATCAAATGGCCACGTGGAAAAACCTGATGCGAAGTCAAAGGCGGAAAGAGAAGGGTCCGGCCAGGGGCGACAAGTGAAAAGAGCGGAGAATTCGGTGCCTTGGTTGGCTTCGGATTGGATGTAGTGCAGGGATGAATGTGATAAGCTGTCGCCTTCTGGGCTCCTTTGTATTAAATCCCCAAGTTCAGGGTTGTGTATAAAAAAAAAAAACAGCTCTTTTGTGTTCAAGACTTGCTTTGGACTTTTTTCTTTCCAGCTAAAGGCAAGGGACAATCGCGTAAAGTTAAAAGATCAAGGCAAAAGGGTGTAAGGCATCGCACCAGTTGTTCTAAGCCGGTTTTCACTAGCGACGCAAAAGCACAGGCACCAAGCACCAAGCATAAGTGCCTGACGCATAAGTGGTGACTGATGCTAGTGAAACACGAACGTCACCATAAAGCATCAAAATCAACCACGGGATCTGCCATGTTCTTCAAGAATGATCAGACGTGGGGAATCTGGAACGAGTGCTTTAATTGGTCAGACGTCGCAAATTTCCTTGTGATATGCTGCGTTTCGTTTTCAACCGATGCAAGCACAATGCAAGCATAAGTGGCAAGAACAAGGAAAAGGAAAAAAAAAAATCCTTTGCTTGTGCTTGCGCTAGTGCTTATGCTTGCGTCAACCCCGTTTTCACGGTGAAAGGAAGCAAACTTTTTTCTTTATGCTTTGCGCTTGTGCTTGCATCACTAGTGCACCGGTGGGCTCAGGTGGTTGAGCACGGGCTGTCACGCGGGAGGTCGTTGAGTTCAACTCCGGCCGGACCAATAATACAGGGTCTTCAAATAATGAGGGCAAGTGAAGTGCTGCCTTGCCATCTGCAAATGGTTAGACTCTCTAGTCTTCTCGGATAAGGACGATAAACAGTAGGCCCCGATCACAACCTTCAATGTTCATAATCCTGTGGGACGTAAAAGAACGCCCCACACTTGTCGCAAAGAGTGGGGCATGTCGTTCCGTTGTTTGTGGTTCTGTCTTCTGTGCTATATCATCGTTGAGAAGGTAAAAGGGCTGCCACTAATTGGGAGCCTCGCTCTGATGTGCGCCCCCACCACAGCTCTGTGTCTCTGTGTTGTTGAAAGTGATGAAAATAAAATAAATAAATGAAAGCCAGCGCTTTAAGTTTCGATCCATTTTCAGTTGACTTTGGATTGAGTACTGTACGTGACAGGAACAGCCTGCAACGTAAAAATTGGAAAAAGCAAAAGGAAACCAGTGAAATCCATGTCAAGAAGCTTCATTGAGATCCTGGCAAACCCGTCCTTGTCAGTATCTGTGACCCATTAGGCTTCTTGATCACCACTGCATTCGAAAATGAAAAAGGAATTGAGTCATTGGCTTCCCAGTCGGGAAGGAACGTTCTTGGGGCATTTTTTCAAATCATTATTTTATTTTATTACACCATTGTTTTTAAATAACCGTGCTTCCATTGGATAAAGGTGAATTTGGTCGCATGTTTTCGTGTCAGCCTCACTCGGGACACCGAATAAGCAATAGAGGAAACTCGGTTAAAGTCGGCACATGGGATTGACACGATGTTCTGTTTTGGAAATTTCGCAGGCTTGTCGGAATCCTAACAACGAAAACCTCTTGTCTTTCCACGAAACGTATATGTTTTGCCTTAAGGGCGTGGATATTAATTTTTTTTTTCCAAAAAAATCAAAGTAGCGTTTTAATAGAACACTTGAAACACCTTCAAGATGTACAGGTTAAACAAAGTTGTGACCAGACGAACTTGCAAAAGATAAACGTGACGAAACACAAAATGCGAACTAATGGATCCTAAATAGGCAACTTTGACTACCGCAATGAGATTGGGGTACACTGATGGAAACGTAACACTTGTTGCAAAATCCGCGTGATCGGTATCTTGTGAAGTGGGGATTTAGACACACGTCGGAACATATTGTGTACTTATGGACTGAGTGGAAGGACCGGACAGGAAAATATTTGGCCCGAGGTCATGGTAGGACGGATCCTCGCCAGGTCCGTGCACCGTGACTGGAGACCCAAATATTTTCCTGTCCGGCCGGACCTAAACTGGAGCAATAAGCATTTTATCAAATGGACTTTTCTTACATCTTCATGAGCACTACCAAGTTTGGACTAAATATGTCACAAATCTGGCGCAGAAATGGATATACAAGTGGAACCATGAACTCGCTGTTACTTTGAGTGCAAGAAAAGTTCCCGTGGCTGACTAGTAGCGGCGAACACAACCACTCCTCAAGGATTTGAACAATATTTGCAAGCGAAAGTGGATTTTGGGGGCATTGACTCAGTAAGGTCGGGCCCATTCCACAGATTCTTGTAGGTTCGTAGTAAATTGAACACTCCCCATAAGGGCGTTTCAGGACCATTAAAACACAATCAACGAAACTACAACAGTACATACAAACAACAAAAACTGTTAAGAATATCACAACTGGCTGAGGGGAAACCAGTTGGGGATTTGGCGGCAAAGGTTAACCCAGAAACTACCAGGAACACCGTTTCTTTGTGTGACTTAAATAAGACATTTTTTTGCTGTTTCCGAAACAACAGGTAGAAATGAAGACAAATCAAAGGCTGAAACTGAGAGGCTACTAAGTGTTAATGAGCAACAGCAGCATCCAAACTCCAGAGCAGCTAACAGCCGCCGCCGCAGCCGCAGCCGCAGAAACAGGTATCACCACCTTCTCAGCAACCCACACAACCAGCCCTACAGTAATGCAAGACTCCGTCGTGGACCATCCACGTGTGACCAGGTTGCACCTCTACCAGCTCTTCACCTGGTTGTAGACAACTCCAAATGTTGCCAGTGACAAGTGTTATGCCTGCGCCGGCTGAGGCATGTCAACGCCTGCACGTTCAGTTACACCTGGTAACCCATGGAGCTCTCACGCCAACCATCGCCTACAGCACCAACATTTTGACATGGTCATGAGTTTGAATCCTCCACAAGTGGGACCAAGGCATCACAGCGCCTTTGGTAAACTATCCAACATCTGGAAAGAGTGTGAGTTCCAAAGGTAAAAAACACAAGGAAGAGAAGGACAAGGGAGAAAGAACTCCGGAAGCAACGTATACGGATCCAAAAGGAACAGGGTAACTACGTCAATGGAAAATTCTCCAGCAAAAAGGTAGCATTGGAGCAGCAGCTTCAGCAGCCAAGCAACAACCGCAGGAAAATCTCCTACTGAGAAAAGAACTAAAAAACAACAGCGGGCAAAAGGAACTAAAGCAAGTGGAAGAACAAACAGAAAAAACGGCCGTCAACGTGCAACAAGAGAGCATCCTCACAATTGCAAAAAGATCACGGTCAATGTGCGGAACAAGCAGAAGTTTCATGCCCAGTGTACAGGGAGAGAACTCTAACGCACCACTTTAATGGTGCTGTGAAACCAGAGTACAGGAGCCAGTGCTACCTGTGGGGGCTTCTCTGTCTGAAGCCCCCATAGCTAATGCTAACGTACTTGCATCATCTAATGCACACTTTCATACGAAATCTTCACTAGAAATTTTGCCTCGGTGCGATGGACAAAGGAAAATATTAACGGACGTTAGAGAAGGTGATGGAATTGCAGTCAACTCCAGTCATGAAATGCATAATTTAAACCCGGATAATTTCCATTCTTGATTACCAGGATGAACCAGCCATCAATATCAAACAACCACGGATTGTCAAGAAGACGCCAATGGAAAAGGGGACACCACACTTCAGGAGAAGGAACTGGGAAACACGTCCAAGTTCACAATCAACTGGAACTCCATCACGCGTCCAATGACCATACCTTACAGGCACTGTTTTGACCTAGCAGACAAAATTTATGGGGCCCGGAAGACCTGCAACCTGCGAAGATGCAAAATTGCTTGACTCCTGCGAGCATACCGGATATCTACCCCATTGCTTGATAACACCTTAGGCCTAATCAAGAACACCCTCAAACTGAACAGGTCTCTCCTAGGGGCATGGCTACTCATGAGCAGATGTTCCACGGAGATAGACAACAGTCTTGGTTGCGAAGGCAGCATTCCCAACCCTCTGGTATACAAACACGCCAGCGGTAGTGAAAGGCCAGCAAGCTAGTATAGAGCGTGGGGACAATACAAACACTATTTCAGATTCCATGCAGCAGCCTGTCCTTTTCGTCTCAGCAGCAAATTGCATTAAAACTCTTCAGATAAACATCAACACAGAGTTCCAAACAAGCATCTCAAACAAATTCCCAGTTATGCATTGGCCAAGAGGAGCTGAATCAAGTTCGTGCACAAGTAGCTGTGGCCAATGATATTCATAGCACAGTCAATAGACCCTCCAACAGCACATGCTCCTGCCACCTACTACTCAACCACCACCACCACCACTACCACCCTTGCCCATCTTCACAGCAACAGCCACCTGCTCCTCGCTGCAAGCTTATACTGTCAGCACCGGATGGTCTAAAACATGGCTCAGGTTCACAAGCTAGGCACCACCACCACCACTTGGTCAAAAGCGCAACAGCCAATGGTACCATTCCCCCAACAACCCCAAAAGTCAGCTGTACCACAAGTTTCATTCCAGCCAATTACAGCAATCTAGAGCCCAAGGCCCCCCAATCAGCATCCTCTGCTACCCATGTCAACTCAGTCACAGGAACAAATCAACTGATTCAACTCACAACAGCAAGATTTGGCTCAGCAGCAAAACAAAGGGAACAGCTTATACTAGCTCAGCAACAGCAGTTTTACCAAATACTTCAACAGCAACATGTATTGCAACATCAGCAGCAGCAACAACAAAAGGTGCTGCTGACGCTGCCATCCAGCCCGGGTTTGCCCGTCCTAGATTTAACCCGGTTGCATACGGTTATGCACCAAAGATTTGCCTGAGATAGACACGGAGGAAGAGCATCAAGAAAGGCTGCTTGGTTCCTTTACCGACAACGACAAGAACAGAAACCGCAACAGATGCATGCTCAGCTTGTGCTAGCAAAGGGGGATTCAACAGCAACTTGCTAATGGGAGTGGGCAGGGAGTGTTACCTCAAGCCGGCTGCCCGTGGATCCTTCCAACCCTCAGGTGCCATTTGATAAACAGCAGCTTCGTACTCAGATGACAGTCGTTGGCCTAAGCAGCAACTCCTTGCCGAGTACCAAAGGAGAATGCAGCAGCGTCAGGATTTGGGACAAACAAACAGCACCAGTACAACAAAGTACTGCAAGAATTCCACAACAACAAGGAACATCAGGGGGAGTTGGCACTCATACTACTGGTTACTTTTGTAGAGGTTCATCAGCAAAGGTTTGCCATAAGGAAGCCCACCCTTTAGTCCAACTGGTTTGAAACCTATCGTACCCTATGGACTTGATGGACAGGTAGTGGGTCAACAACAGCAACAAACAACTTTATAATATGCAGTTGCGAGCAACAGATGATGATGCTACAGCAGAAAAGCGGAAACCACCTCAAAAGCACACTTCTCAGGCGAGTCCTGCTCTTGGAAAGGATGCAACTAACGTCGAACAGTGAAGACAGTGTTAACTCCGATAGCGAGTCTGTACACAAGAGTACTTCTCCAGTTAGCTTTACAAGGTGCTGCTACGCGCAAAAGTCAATGTGTGTCAAACACTTTGATGGGCGAATCAAGCACAGCCATACAGATAAGCTTGAGGGCCCCCGCCGTGTGGACACAGCAACCAAAACATCAAGGGTGACAAAGGTTCAGTGAGTTTCCAACGGAAAAAACTACCTTGGTTCACTGTGAGGATGAAGAGTTCAGGGAACAATCTGATTGACAAGGACGACCTTCACATAAGCTGGAGAAAAGAGTGGGGAAGTTTTTGAACGCAATGGTAATAAACAGGGCACGAGATGCCTGGAGTACTCAAACAATTGATGCTAACGGAAAGGTTTGTGATGAAGGACAGGTTGAACCTACGGATGTGAGGGATAGGAACGATCCGGAATCAATTTTCTCAAACGGAGGTGAATGCGGTTGGTGGTTTGGATAATGGGATGGAGGATGCTGAAGTTTTGACAAGGACGAACGCTTCTTCTGCACGTGGTGCAGAAGATGCTGGTTGCAACGAAGCAGCATCTAGTGACAGTACTGTGCAAATGACATTAAGGTAGGGCCTGACTGGACTTCACTGAAACTGAAGACTGAGAAAAGGCGTCATCCGTAATTCAAACGAAGAGAGAGGAACTTCCATCATTAAACAATCAAGAAGTAAATTGTAAAGTAGAAGAAGATAATCAAATCAACCCAGGTCCATGTTCAGTGCAGCTAACAACCATCCAAGTACAGGCACAGGTGCTCAACGTACACCCTTTCACAACGATATAAATGTTACATCCAAAGCAAGAAATCAGATCAGGGAATGGGTCAAGTCCCAGCTCAAGCACTCCACGCACCCAACCAAGTACCTTCGGTTGGCTCCTCAGCCCCAGCAGTTTCTGGTGCCGCAGCAGCAGCAGGTACTCGGGTCTTACAGCAGCAGTTTCTGCAAATGGAGCAGCAACGACAGGTTCTTGTTCAGCAGTACCAACAACTTCAACAGCGGCTGCAACAGGCAGGCGGGCAGGGACCCAGTGTTGGCATCACAGGTTATGGCTGTGCAGTCTCACGGTCAAGTATTGCAGCAACAACTGGTTCAGGTCCATCAACAGATGCAACTGCTTCAGCAACAGTTCCCCCATGCAGCACAAACAGCCACAGGCTCAGCAGTGGCCACTGAGCATGCAGAATCATCCATGGGTGTGCAACCGGGTGGTCTTCCTGCTCGACATGGTTTAATGGGAATACAACATCCTTTGCCAATTTCAGACAAGGTTCAAGTCGTTCTGCTTTGACACCATCGCCAAAATTATTCTGTTGTTTTGCGGAATCATTCTGGGAAACGTTTCATTCAATCAAAAAACTCAGTTTTCAAACTCTGAACGTGAAGAAGGGAGCAGAAACTTCCTCTGGCTGCTCCAAGACAATTTGGCAATATAAAGAAGCAGAAACTGGACTCGACGGTCAATCAATGTTCTGATTGTTTTAATATCCAGAATGTCAGGCGACACCCAGATTTTCAATTGTTAACAGATAATTTCTGTTCCAATCAATTCCTTACCAAGAATTGTCAGTTAATTTTGTCGGGAACATCCGAGCAGTTCTGATCACATGTTTATGCAAGAGGCAAAAAAATAAGCATTATTGTAGTGTCCGGACCATGGGGATCATAGAGTACCATGTGGCAGCTTATTATTTGGTGTTGAAATGTTTGGGTTAATTTTCCATCTCATTGCGTTTTGTTTCCGATTAGGAGGAGAAGCCAAAACAACGTAAATCAAGGACCAAGAGCGAAGAGGACCCCAACTGTTGGGCAGCAAAACCAGGGACAGACTACCAAAGGAAAGCAAACCAAAACACGACCAGAGAAAGAAGAAGAAGTCAGAGGGCTAATGTTGACCATGATCTTGAAGTCAAACCGCAGCGTTTAAGCCGCAGATTTACCGCCAGATGGAACAAACACATCGTTTGGTTCAACAGAAAACAGGGTGTCTTTGTCGAACAGGGACAGCAGCCTATTCAACAACTTCCAGTCCCACTGAACCAACACCGGTGGCAGATAACCCAGGCATTCGTTACAACAAACCCCCACTGGATGTACCACAGCAGGGCGGACCACTTACACACGCTCCAGAATTGTCACAAGGGCCGACGTTCAAGAACAGCTTCCCAATCTTAGCTTGACACCTGGGACTTCAGGTCCTCAGGTATCACTGCCCTCTAGTACGCAGATACTCGCCAGCGGTATCCAAAACCAATGAAACAAGGGTCGTTTAGCAGAGGTTCCCGACAATGAGCATTACCTCCAACAGTTTGGTCACTCATCCGCTGCCAACGAGGCAGCCAAACGTGCAATATGGGGCAGAAGCAAAAACCCCTTCAGTGACCAGTTCCAGGGTCTGCAAAACAACGGAAGAGGTAGCGGAGGAGGGAGGAAGAAACAAGGTTCGAAGACACAAGGACGGCCACCTGGAAAGAAAGCACGTGGACGGAGCCACTTCAGATGACCCACTACAGTCGCAGGTCGAATAATGTTTTGCAAGAAGCAGCTTCTCCATGGCCTGCCCCAAACTCCATCACCATTTGTGCAGAGTAACCAGCAGGAGCAGGTAAAAACAAAAAAAAAAAAAAAAAGCTGAAGAAGTTGTTCCTGAACCACCACACGTACAGAACCATGCAAGAAACTCCTCCGATCTAAGTACCGTTGTGACTGGTGATAATAGGGAAGGTAGGTAAAGAAAATGCAACAACCGGTTGGAGCAAGAGGCAACACCTAGGAATGGAATGTCAGCAGAAGCACACAGATGGAGGTGTGCTACTTTTTAATTCTTCCAATGCCAAGAGTAAGTTTGATGAGAGTTCTTCGGAGGGAAACTGAAAAGTGATTTGGCAGAGAAGGAGGAATGCAATAGTCTCCCCGCTCCGGTAGAACAGGAGTCCAACGAGTCCCATGAGAAAGACAAAGATTCGTGTAAATGGAACGGGCTTAGAAGCCCTGCAGAAGCTTGAGGGTCTATGGTGGCTAGGGACATGGCAAATGAAGAAGAAGCTTGTAAGGAGTTGGAAAAGCAGAATGAATTGGAAAGGTTACAGCACCGCAACTTGATGAGGACGAATTCGGAACCAGAGATGTATGGCAGAGAATTTCATGGAAGAGATACAACCTTCGATCGCAGGTGGTTTTCACCTAACAAGGCTGTGGGCAATCAATCGTCAAGCCAACTCGGTTGTTTCTCTTGAATGTCATTGAAGAGAGCCTGATCTCAACGATACTTGAGGAAACAGAGAAGGAAAAAAGATCGTCAGACGTTTTTTGCAGAAAACTATGCGCAGTGATTCATCATCTCTCGAAAGAAATACATTGGATAAACGTGGGAAAACCACCTGCAAGCGAACGCAAGGTAAAGAGCACCCTTCGGCAACAACCTCAAGTACTGTTGAACCCGGCATCAACCCTGAGGCCTTTACGACTGTTGGAAATACAAATGGTGGAGAGCCTGTTACATCGTGTGAGCAACTGTTACAGTACAGAAACTGGTCTTAACATGCGCATAAGGTTTCTCAAGGCGAAATCCTTGTTGATGGCATACAACATGAAAGGCAGGAGGTCAGAAGACGTTGTTGGGAATGAACCTGAAGGTTCGACAAGCGCTCAGATCACTTCTCCAAAGCACAACAAGGGGGAGATTGAAAAAGAACAAGTCGAGTATTTTCTGGTCATATTTTTGAGAGCAATGAGCGAAAGAAGGCCCTAAAAGAAGGCCTTAAGAAACTGCGGCAACACCATTAATAGAGTCCGACTGTTCGGGTGGGCTTTGCAAAATGGGATCGACAGTATTTCTTTCGCTCAAAAAGTTGGGAAAATGCTCCCTATGGCACCTGATGTGAATAATTTAGAAGTGCCGGCAGAGAAGGCTCTCAAGGCTTTCCAAATGAAGCTGTACACAACTTTGGCAGGCTCTATCGTGGTTGGGGCAGGATCTGTTTACGAGAAGAGTAACCATCTACCAGAACCTTTATCCAATCAGCAACCTGCTCAGGTACAGGACACCGACTACAACAATTGCGATTATCCGGGGCACCAGAAAAGCCTGTTAAGACGCCCAAACAGCCAAATGAGAAGCAAGAACCCAACACTCTGTTAACCACAGAAACACCAAAGAAAAAGGTAGCCACAAAGGAAGAGGACCCTCTGAAGAAGCATATGAAGGAGCTGACGAAGGCAAGAATACGATGCGAAAGAAACGCGAATACGAAGAACAGCAGAAGAAAAAGCGGTGCACTCACGGTGAAACTTCGCCATGAGAAACAGTTGATCCCCCCAGGGAAACAGAGGAAACCGGCAAAGAATTTACTGAATGGTAAATACGGAACAAACAGAAAACAGAGGTCAGGAACAGGGCGTCAGCCTTAACGGATTTCCACACCAGTACAAACTCATAAGGAAGTCAAGCCTTCTGCTCCTCTGTCCCTCTGTGAACCCAAGTTGCTTTTGACTCTTGGCTTTGACTCATCCTTATGGAAGCAGGCCCTTCAGTGGACAGTTGTCTCCTTAAAGGGAAACTTTGGTTCTGCTAAAAGTGGACGGAATCGTGGACTATTATTCTCAGTTGCGAATGTGCGAAGGACATTGTTTCAGTACACCCACCAAACCCTCCCTCGTATCTTCCGCCCTCTCCCGGGGGGTACCTCCACGGAAAAACCGATTCGTTCTGGGTAAGCCTCTTGTGAATGGCGATGTTTCCACTCGCTGAGCGTCTAAACATTACTGAACCTCTGGCGTTGACCAAGGCGCACAGCCATGACAGTGAGGTTCCAGCCAAACGAGCTCGTTACATGGAGGTTTGGACTCTTTCCAGAGGGAATGTTAGTGTTCCACCATCCATACCCGACTCCGCCGTTGTCTGATTATTTAACCTCGGGAAACGACCGCATGGTTGCAAAACAACCTTAAGAACGTCGACTGATCCCAACGACAAGCAGTCCACCGATAGTTCTTCATTCTCCTACGACCTGAAGACCTTTCAGTACATTCCGTCTTCGTCGCCAGAGTTTGAGGCAGTCCACAGATTGCCACACGCCAAAGTTCGCTGCTTTGTTGCATCGTGAAGTACACCAGACTCGCCAACGTTCCCAAATGGTAACAAGAAAACGTGAGAAAGTGGAAACACCATTTGGAGAATGGAGTATCTCTATCTTGTGAGGAAAATCTTGTAATAGTGTTCGAACACGCAATTGCTGCAGACCAAACTGCAAGCTTGAAGGATACCATCGTGCCTGGTGTAGGGAAACGATCGGGATGATGTCGATAGCAGCACGTAACGCTGACTCTTTCGCCAACGTCGCAGAAAAGGGTAACAGATACTGTCGGAATCAGTAGCTGTACTCATTGGGTGCCCCTCCCAGACGATCCGACATTATAATTGACCCAACTTGTAAGCCTGTGGTATCCACAGGTTACCCAGTGCCAATGGCAGGTCTAAGGGTAAAAAAATAAGTGGCTCGATAGCCCCTATGGCACATACGTTCAACGGATATCTACCAAAACTCTCCTTTCCATGTTCTCAGATAGGCCTTCCACCAGTGAAGAAAACACTTCAAGGACAAAGCCAGCAGGTCCAGTACTGTCGGCATTGCGATGTTTTAATTATAGGTATTGGAGTGAAACAGGAAACTCGCGAACGAAGAAAGTATCGAAAAAAACAATCAATGGAATTTAATGAAGCGAAACGAGTAGCGAGGATTATCAAATCTACAGAGACAACGTGGAGGGCAGGAGACTGTAACGGGGGCTCTATTTGTTTCGGAGGCTTGCGTGAAGCAGTACTTTGCGCATGTTGGATCAGGGTGTTTGTCACTGACACAGGATCTTAAACAGGAAGTCA
This sequence comes from Montipora foliosa, assembly GCF_036669935.1. Classification (NCBI taxonomy): domain Eukaryota; kingdom Metazoa; phylum Cnidaria; class Anthozoa; order Scleractinia; family Acroporidae; genus Montipora; species Montipora foliosa. Next base: position 4,566 of record NW_027179532.1, on the reverse strand, counting down.
ATGGTTTACAACCCGGTATGGATGGTCTGTTATCATAAGAAGGTCAAACGAGTTCTTGGATGTGGGTAATGTAACGGTCACTCAGTGAAAGTGATGCTTCGGGTGGTGTAATGGCCGACGGATTACCTGCAAACGTCTTTGCGCAAAAATCGGCGACCAAGCCTGGAAGTGGAATAGAAGATTGAAGACCAACATGATGAGGTGTGTGACTGCTGTTATTTTAACAGTATGGCGGCTTTTAAAGCGACCTTCCTTTTCGACACCTAGCTCGCATTCTTTTTGTATTTCTCTTGCCACATCAAGGACGAGAAAGGTTTCATGTACCAAATAGAAGCCACGTTAGTAGAACCACTAGAGTTGTCCATTTTTATACATTATTGCTTTGTCTCTACAACAACGTGAATTGACTAAATTAATGTGGCTGTGGACAGCTCGAAGCACATGATGGCGACCCTTTCCTTTCGCTAGCAGTTCCTCAGCGCGGGTCCTTTGTCAAGGCTGCCCTCCCCTGTGAGGAAAAAAAAATCGGGTTGGGGTGGGTGGGAGACGAAATTTTTGAAAGAAGCTCGTTGGTGAGGCTTCTAGGACATTTCCTATGGGTAAACTATGACTTTCTGTTACTAATTCGGACCCTGTTCCCCTGGGCCCACTTTGTTAAAAAGCCGATTAACGCTAAGCTCAGATTTAAATAATTAACCACAGGAATTTATGTCTCTGCTCCCAAGTGCTGTTCAACGCTGATATATCAGCAAACTGTACATTGGAAGAAGCCAATCTTGAGAAACAAAAAGAAGCAAAGAAGCTTCCACCAAACAGTTAAAACGTTGAAACAACAGCTTACGCTCCTCGGTATTTAGTTAATCGGCTTTCGAAAAACAGGGCCCTGCGTTGCTGGATACTTCAAGGAAGCTAGCGCTACTGATCAAACAGACTTAACTGATTAGAGTGTAATGTGAAGTGCTAAGTATCTACCACCATATGATACCATTTGAGCGTTAACCATGCGTTCATATGGGTAGATTAGATACTTAGCACTTCACATTCCACTCTAAGCAGTTAAGTCTGTTCAAAGATAAGTGCTACACGGCCCACGTTTTGCAAAAAACGTCATCTCTTCGGTTACTGCTCAACTAGGTCAGATGTAGGCAACCTTTCGGACAATTTGGGGGCCTCCTTGGGTTACTAAATCTCGGTTCATTTCCATTGCCGTTTTATCCGCAGACAAAGAACTGCAAACGCCAGCGTCGTTTGCGTTGGAAGACGGTGGCAACAGATGGTGAAGCAAGCTATGTCGACAGCAAACAGCGTGCTAGGAACTCACGTCTGAGGAGATCTACGAGGTAATCACAACGACCAAATTTTTTTTGTTTCTGTCGGTCATTCAGGTACTGCACAAAATGTATAATTGTTTTTTCCATGGAAAAGAGTTGTGAATATTTAAAGGGCGTAAAGAAGATTATTCTCCCATTTTTGGGTCACTTACTTGAAGGAGAGGGCCACGAATACCGCCGTCTCGCTCGCCACCTACACAAAGTTGTTCAAGGAAGTAGCGCAAATATCCCCGCGTTGTATCGACATTGTGTAATAGGAAACTTAAGCACGCGCGTTTTTGAGATGCGGAGTTCAACCGCGCAGAGAGCATTTCGCTTTCCAGGAAAGTAGTGTCTCTCAGATTTTAATACTAATCATCTCTAATGGAGAAAAGGTACTTAGCAATGTAAAGTTGTGTGAAGCAAAGTTATAACAGGGAAAACAGCTCAACTCAGCTTGCAGTCCTGGTCTCAAAAACTTAAAAGTTGAACTTTAAACTTAAACTTAGAAGGGCTCGGAACGTTCTGTCCAGCATGTCCTTATTTTCAGTTATCGCGCCCGAAACGACCGCAACAATGTCGTTCATCTCGTACGACCTCATTAAATTCAGGTCTCACAATGAATCACAGAGGTGTATAAACAGTTCTTTTGTGGTGCTGTCTCGCACAATGTATCATTTGGGCGCCACAAACATTACCAATATAAAATGTGGTCGATGAACCATCTGCAAATATAGTTGTGTCGTTTTAAATAGCTTACCCGTGTATTATTGTAGGTTGGACAACGAATTTTTTTTTAAACGTGTGCTTTAACTGTGGTTCTCTCATCGCGTGGGTTTTATCTATTGGCAGCTTTTAGAGATAAATGCTGCACGTAAAGCTGGCTTTGATATACCGCATGATAAGAGGGTATGTACTCTTTGCGGTGAGATTGGAGATGGAGACAACAACGTATTCAAGCACGGTTAGTACACAGGTGGCATCACTGTCTTGTCACGCAAAGTTTTTTTTAATCCCAAGAATTTTTTTTTTAGAGCAAGTGACCGTTTATCGCGTCTGCTTTAACCTTGGTTCCCTTGTCAATGGTATTAGTATTGGCTTACTTCGGTTAATGTGAACCTTTACATATAAACATAATGAACGGTGGGCTAGCATGTGGGCTCCCTAGGGTTTGTTTAGTGCACGTGATGGTTTATATATAAATGTGCAAAGTGAAAAAAACTAAAAGAATTTCTCGAGGGGGAAGTGAACCTTAAATTTCGCGTGAATGTGAACATGTTTGTTCGATCGTTCGGTGTTGTAGCGAAACTTTGAGCCTGAAAAATGCTTGGCATGGTGGAAGACGGCAATATCCCCCCACAGTCCCACGGAATAAGTACCGTCTAGATCTTATCGGCGCTTTAAAGGCAACTTCACCCTGCAAGCATTGCGTGCCGTTGGAAACACCGCCAATCGCTGAAATTCATCCCGTCAGTGCGCTACGATAAGCACTGCGAATTTTCCATAACACCACCAAAACGGTTCGAAAAAAGCCTGTTGGTTAGGAACGCCAAGCACGTTCAACTTGCTAACCAACTTTTAACGTATACAATTGTGCTGCATTTTTGCAGACTCTTGAATCTAGACGTAGATGTTTGGGGTTCACCTGAACTGCGCGCTCTGGTTCTCTCGGAAGATACGAAACATTGAACGGGGCCCTCATGAAAGTAGATGTCGCTGTGAAGCGAGGAACAACAACAGTACGTTTTGGAGATTCTGTGTTTCCTTATTCCGTTGTATGTCACAAGGAATGGATTAACAGTTGGACTGGAAAAATAGCATGAGTCCATGCTTTTCTCTGAGGTGTTGCTACGAACAGCTGTATTTCGTTAGTAATGTAATGTAATGTACTCTTTATTTAGACACGGAGAATCATCAGTTAAGTTAATAAGTTAAAAATTTAAAACTTGTACAACTGCTTCCATGATTGCCGTGTGGGAATCCGGATCTCAGATCCTTTCTTAGTACCCGTTTTAAATGGCCCAATAGCACCAACGCTATGTTAAATTCTGGGGCAAGTTGTTCCACAAACAGGCCCGCTGTAGCAAAAAACTTTCTTTTAAGTAATTAGTATTTGGCTTGGGCAGCGAAAGCCTTCCTTTAAGATTTCTTAGGTTATAAACATAAACGTTGGCGTTCAGTGAAGAGACATGAAGATAGTCTGGGGCAAGTTACATATTCAATGTTTTATACATAATTAAAGCTTTCTGCCTTTACGGCCGAACACTAAGAACAACAAGATATAATACCCTTGGTTTGGAGTACTTTGCTATAAGGGGGCGAATGCGTCAATTTATAACAGACGCAGGCATGGCAGTCAATGAATTTAGCACGTTGCTAAAGCTAAACAAATGTATGCACCAAGTGGTTAAGGCTGGGGTTATGTGAGACTCGATATTTGGCGGACATCAATGCAGAACAACCAGTCCTTCTCTGTAAAACTAATGTTTGTAGACTCAAAAGAGGTGCTTTGGGGGATACGAGACACTGACGTAATTGGACTGAAGTACGTGTATATACGTGCAGGTAACAGACGAAAGGGAAAGTAGTCATGCTGGTACTTTCGTTAATCAGCGCGCTTCAAATACATACATTTATTTCCTTCATTGAGTCCTTTTCACGGGAGGCACGAATGAGCCACCAACAAATTGACCTGCCCCCAAATGAGTGTCTTCATGTATAGCCCAGTCGGTCGAGCATTGCATCCGCATCACAAAGGTCAATGGGTTCGCATCCCGTGGACGCTTCCTGAAGTTTTCAGATGTCTCTATTGGACACTTGCGTAGATTGTCCAGAAAAGTGCGGGGCCACTGACGTAATCGTTCCTCTTTTGCAGAATTGTTGTTGTGTGTCTTACAAAAGGTGCTCCGGTGTCGTTTAACCAGAAGAGTGGGCGGGACCAAGGTTGGCTGCCCCAAACAATTTCCAATTTCACTTGTGCACGATCTCTCGTGGATGTATGTTTTTCAAAGGAAAAGGAAGCTGATCGGTTACCAATCACTAATAATACAAGAAGAAATTGCCTGTTAGGTGTGATTGACTTCAAGTGGATCGTAGAGATGACGTCATAAAACCGCCCGGCAAATATGGACGAAAAACCGAAGCAGTTTTTGACGTTTCATGGTGCGATTCTGGAGACAACATCGGTAGTTCTGACCAATGTCTCTTTAAGTTCCTATTGATGAGAATGGGAAAACCAGAGTGCAGTGAAAATGTG
>NW_027179531.1:0-26861 GCF_036669935.1 Montipora foliosa | reverse complement strand
TCGCGGTTTTTTGCATAGCACAAATCTAGGATAGTTTAGCTTTCAATCCATACTAATTAGGCCCATCAGGCGACTTGTATTTCCTATTTCTTTAGCTTTCCGAAGTTCGACCAAAAAATCGGCCATTTTTTAAAAATCTTCTTGGGCCCCCCCTTTGCTACTTTGCCAAAAATGGCTATTTTCGACACTTTTGCGAAAAATGTTATTTCTCCTTAATAGGTCTTTTTTCATGCGGTTTTTTGCATAGCACAAATCTAGGATAGTTTAGCTTTCAATCCATACTAATTAGGCCATCAGGCGACTTGTATTTCCTATTTTTTTAGCCTTCCGAAGTTCGACCAAAAATCGGTGATTTTTGAAAAATTTCCTTTGGTCCCCCCTTTGCTACTTTGCCAAAAATGGCCATTTTCGACACTTTTGCGAAAAATGTTAGTTTGGCTTTAATAGGTCTTTTTTCATGCGGTTTTTTGCATAGCACAAATCTAGGATAGTTTAGCTTTCAATCCATACTAATTAGGCCATCAGGCGACTTGTATTTCCTATTTTTTTAGCCTTCCGAAGTTCGACCAAAATCGCGGCCAGTTATGAAAATTTCCTTTGGTCCCCCCTTTGCTACTTTGCCAAAAATGGCCATTTTCGACACTTTTGCGAAAAATGTTATTTCTCCTTTAATAGGTCTTTTTTCATGCGGTTTTTTGCATAGCACAAATCTAGGATAGTTTAGCTTTCAATCCATACTAATTAGGCCATCAGGCGACTTGTATTTCCTATTTTTTTAGCCTTCCGAAGTTCGACCAAAAATCGGCCATTTTTGAAAAATTTCCTTTGGTCCCCCCTTTGCTACTTTGCCAAAAATGGCCATTTTCGACACTTTTGCGAAAAATGTTATTTCTCCTTTAATAGGTCTTTTTTCATGCGGTTTTTTGCATAGCACAAATCTAGGATAGTTTAGCTTTCAATCCATACTAATTAGGCCATCAGGCGACTTGTATTTCCTATTTTTTTAGCCTTCCGAAGTTCGACCAAAAAATCGGCCATTTTTGAAAAATTTCCTTTGGTCCCCCCTTTGCTACTTTGCCAAAAATGGCCATTTTCGACACTTTTGCGAAAAATGTTATTTCTCCTTTAATAGGTCTTTTTTCATGCGGTTTTTTGCATAGCACAAATCTAGGATAGTTTAGCTTTCAATCCATACTAATTAGGCCATCAGGCGACTTGTATTTCCTATTTTTTTAGCCTTCCGAAGTTCGACCAAAAAATCGGCCATTTTTGAAAAATTTCCTTTGGTCCCCCCTTTGCTACTTTGCCAAAAATGGCCATTTTCGACACTTTTGCGAAAAATGTTATTTCTCCTTTAATAGGTCTTTTTTCATGCGGTTTTTTGCATAGCACAAATCTAGGATAGTTTAGCTTTCAATCCATACTAATTAGGCCATCAGGCGACTTGTATTTCCTATTTTTTTAGCCTTCCGAAGTTCGACCAAAAAATCGGCCATTTTTGAAAAATTTCCTTTGGTCCCCCCTTTGCTACTTTGCCAAAAATGGCCATTTTCGACACTTTTGCGAAAAATGTTATTTCTCCTTTAATAGGTCTTTTTTCATGCGGTTTTTTGCATAGCACAAATCTAGGATAGTTTAGCTTTCAATCCATACTAATTAGGCCATCAGGCGACTTGTATTTCCTATTTTTTTAGCCTTCCGAAGTTCGACCAAAAAATCGGCCATTTTTGAAAAATTCCTTTGGTCCCCCCTTTGCTACTTTGCCAAAAATGGCCATTTTCGACACTTTTGCGAAAAATGTTATTTCTCCTTTAATAGGTCTTTTTTCATGCGGTTTTTTGCATAGCACAAATCTAGGATAGTTTAGCTTTCAATCCATACTAATTAGGCCATCAGGCGACTTGTATTTCCTATTTTTTTAGCCTTCCGAAGTTCGACCAAAAAATCGGCCATTTTTGAAAAATTTCCTTTGGTCCCCCCTTTGCTACTTTGCCAAAAATGGCCATTTTCGACACTTTTGCGAAAAATGTTATTTCTCCTTGAATAGGTCTTTTTTCATGCGGTTTTTTGCATAGCACAAATCTAGGATAGTTTAGCTTTCAATCCATACTAATTAGGCCATCAGGCGACTTGTATTTCCTATTTTTTTAGCCTTCCGAAGTTCGACCAAAAAATCGGCCATTTTTGAAAAATTTCCTTTGGTCCCCCCTTTGCTACTTTGCCAAAAATGGCCATTTTCGACACTTTTGCGAAAAATGTTATTTCTCCTTTAATAGGTCTTTTTTCATGCGGTTTTTTGCATAGCACAAATCTAGGATAGTTTAGCTTTCAATCCATACTAATTAGGCCATCAGGCGACTTGTATTTCCTATTTTTTTAGCCTTCCGAAGTTCGACCAAAAAATCGGCCATTTTTGAAAAATTTCCTTTGGTCCCCCCTTTGCTACTTTGCCAAAAATGGCCATTTTCGACACTTTTGCGAAAAATGTTATTTCTCCTTAATAGGTCTTTTTTCATGCGGTTTTTTGCATAGCACAAATCTAGGATAGTTTAGCTTTCAATCCATACTAATTAGGCCATCAGGCGACTTGTATTTCCTATTTTTTTAGCCTTCCGAAGTTCGACCAAAAAATCGGCCATTTTTGAAAAATTTCCTTTGGTCCCCCCTTTGCTACTTTGCCAAAAATGGCCATTTTCGACACTTTTGCGAAAAATGTTATTTCTCCTTTAATAGGTCTTTTTTCATGCGGTTTTTTGCATAGCACAAATCTAGGATAGTTTAGCTTTCAATCCATACTAATTAGGCCATCAGGCGACTTGTATTTCCTATTTTTTTAGCCTTCCGAAGTTCGACCAAAAAATCGGCCATTTTTGAAAAATTTCCTTTGGTCCCCCCTTTGCTACTTTGCCAAAAATGGCCATTTTCGACACTTTTGCGAAAAATGTTATTTCTCCTTTAATAGGTCTTTTTTCATGCGGTTTTTTGCATAGCACAAATCTAGGATAGTTTAGCTTTCAATCCATACTAATTAGGCCATCAGGCGACTTGTATTTCCTATTTTTTTAGCCTTCCGAAGTTCGACCAAAAAATCGGCCATTTTTGAAAAATTTCCTTTGGTCCCCCCTTTGCTACTTTGCCAAAAATGGCCATTTTCGACACTTTTGCGAAAAATGTTATTTCTCCTTTAATAGGTCTTTTTTCATGCGGTTTTTTGCATAGCACAAATCTAGGATAGTTTAGCTTTCAATCCATACTAATTAGGCCATCAGGCGACTTGTATTTCCTATTTTTTTAGCCTTCCGAAGTTCGACCAAAAAATCGGCCATTTTTGAAAAATTTCCTTTGGTCCCCCCTTTGCTACTTTGCCAAAAATGGCCATTTTCGACACTTTTGCGAAAAATGTTATTTCTCCTTTAATAGGTCTTTTTTCATGCGGTTTTTTGCATAGCACAAATCTAGGATAGTTTAGCTTTCAATCCATACTAATTAGGCCATCAGGCGACTTGTATTTCCTATTTTTTTAGCCTTCCGAAGTTCGACCAAAAAATCGGCCATTTTTGAAAAATTTCCTTTGGTCCCCCCTTTGCTACTTTGCCAAAAATGGCCATTTTCGACACTTTTGCGAAAAATGTTATTTCTCCTTTAATAGGTCTTTTTTCATGCGGTTTTTTGCATAGCACAAATCTAGGATAGTTTAGCTTTCAATCCATACTAATTAGGCCATCAGGCGACTTGTATTTCCTATTTTTTTAGCCTTCCGAAGTTCGACCAAAAAATCGGCCATTTTTGAAAAATTTCCTTTGGTCCCCCCTTTGCTACTTTGCCAAAAATGGCCATTTTCGACACTTTTGCGAAAAATGTTATTTCTCCTTTAATAGGTCTTTTTTCATGCGGTTTTTTGCATAGCACAAATCTAGGATAGTTTAGCTTTCAATCCATACTAATTAGGCCATCAGGCGACTTGTATTTCCTATTTTTTTAGCCTTCCGAAGTTCGACCAAAAAATCGGCCATTTTTGAAAAATTTCCTTTGGTCCCCCCTTTGCTACTTTGCCAAAAATGGCCATTTTCGACACTTTTGCGAAAAATGTTATTTCTCCTTTAATAGGTCTTTTTTCATGCGGTTTTTTGCATAGCACAAATCTAGGATAGTTTAGCTTTCAATCCATACTAATTAGGCCATCAGGCGACTTGTATTTCCTATTTTTTTAGCCTTCCGAAGTTCGACCAAAAAATCGGCCATTTTTGAAAAATTTCCTTTGGTCCCCCCTTTGCTACTTTGCCAAAAATGGCCATTTTCGACACTTTTGCGAAAAATGTTATTTCTCCTTTAATAGGTCTTTTTTCATGCGGTTTTTTGCATAGCACAAATCTAGGATAGTTTAGCTTTCAATCCATACTAATTAGGCCATCAGGCGACTTGTATTTCCTATTTTTTTAGCCTTCCGAAGTTCGACCAAAAAATCGGCCATTTTTGAAAAATTTCCTTTGGTCCCCCCTTTGCTACTTTGCCAAAAATGGCCATTTTCGACACTTTTGCGAAAAATGTTATTTCTCCTTTAATAGGTCTTTTTTCATGCGGTTTTTTGCATAGCACAAATCTAGGATAGTTTAGCTTTCAATCCATACTAATTAGGCCATCAGGCGACTTGTATTTCCTATTTTTTTAGCCTTCCGAAGTTCGACCAAAAAATCGGCCATTTTTGAAAAATTTCCTTTGGTCCCCCCTTTGCTACTTTGCCAAAAATGGCCATTTTCGACACTTTTGCGAAAAATGTTATTTCTCCTTTAATAGGTCTTTTTTCATGCGGTTTTTTGCATAGCACAAATCTAGGATAGTTTAGCTTTCAATCCATACTAATTAGGCCATCAGGCGACTTGTATTTCCTATTTTTTTAGCCTTCCGAAGTTCGACCAAAAAATCGGCCATTTTTGAAAAATTTCCTTTGGTCCCCCCTTTGCTACTTTGCCAAAAATGGCCATTTTCGACACTTTTGCGAAAAATGTTATTTCTCCTTTAATAGGTCTTTTTTCATGCGGTTTTTTGCATAGCACAAATCTAGGATAGTTTAGCTTTCAATCCATACTAATTAGGCCATCAGGCGACTTGTATTTCCTATTTTTTTAGCCTTCCGAAGTTCGACCAAAAAATCGGCCATTTTTGAAAAATTTCCTTTGGTCCCCCCTTTGCTACTTTGCCAAAAATGGCCATTTTCGACACTTTTGCGAAAAATGTTATTTCTCCTTTAATAGGTCTTTTTTCATGCGGTTTTTTGCATAGCACAAATCTAGGATAGTTTAGCTTTCAATCCATACTAATTAGGCCATCAGGCGACTTGTATTTCCTATTTTTTTAGCCTTCCGAAGTTCGACCAAAAAATCGGCCATTTTTGAAAAATTTCCTTTGGTCCCCCCTTTGCTACTTTGCCAAAAATGGCCATTTTCGACACTTTTGCGAAAAATGTTATTTCTCCTTTAATAGGTCTTTTTTCATGCGGTTTTTTGCATAGCACAAATCTAGGATAGTTTAGCTTTCAATCCATACTAATTAGGCCATCAGGCGACTTGTATTTCCTATTTTTTTAGCCTTCCGAAGTTCGACCAAAAAATCGGCCATTTTTGAAAAATTTCCTTTGGTCCCCCCTTTGCTACTTTGCCAAAAATGGCCATTTTCGACACTTTTGCGAAAAATGTTATTTCTCCTTTAATAGGTCTTTTTTCATGCGGTTTTTTGCATAGCACAAATCTAGGATAGTTTAGCTTTCAATCCATACTAATTAGGCCATCAGGCGACTTGTATTTCCTATTTTTTTAGCCTTCCGAAGTTCGACCAAAAAATCGGCCATTTTTGAAAAATTTCCTTTGGTCCCCCCTTTGCTACTTTGCCAAAAATGGCCATTTTCGACACTTTTGCGAAAAATGTTATTTCTCCTTTAATAGGTCTTTTTTCATGCGGTTTTTTGCATAGCACAAATCTAGGATAGTTTAGCTTTCAATCCATACTAATTAGGCCATCAGGCGACTTGTATTTCCTATTTTTTTAGCCTTCCGAAGTTCGACCAAAAAATCGGCCATTTTTGAAAAATTTCCTTTGGTCCCCCCTTTGCTACTTTGCCAAAAATGGCCATTTTCGACACTTTTGCGAAAAATGTTATTTCTCCTTTAATAGGTCTTTTTTCATGCGGTTTTTTGCATAGCACAAATCTAGGATAGTTTAGCTTTCAATCCATACTAATTAGGCCATCAGGCGACTTGTATTTCCTATTTTTTTAGCCTTCCGAAGTTCGACCAAAAAATCGGCCATTTTTGAAAAATTTCCTTTGGTCCCCCCTTTGCTACTTTGCCAAAAATGGCCATTTTCGACACTTTTGCGAAAAATGTTATTTCTCCTTTAATAGGTCTTTTTTCATGCGGTTTTTTGCATAGCACAAATCTAGGATAGTTTAGCTTTCAATCCATACTAATTAGGCCATCAGGCGACTTGTATTTCCTATTTTTTTAGCCTTCCGAAGTTCGACCAAAAAATCGGCCATTTTTGAAAAATTTCCTTTGGTCCCCCCTTTGCTACTTTGCCAAAAATGGCCATTTTCGACACTTTTGCGAAAAATGTTATTTCTCCTTTAATAGGTCTTTTTTCATGCGGTTTTTTGCATAGCACAAATCTAGGATAGTTTAGCTTTCAATCCATACTAATTAGGCCATCAGGCGACTTGTATTTCCTATTTTTTTAGCCTTCCGAAGTTCGACCAAAAAATCGGCCATTTTTGAAAAATTTCCTTTGGTCCCCCCTTTGCTACTTTGCCAAAAATGGCCATTTTCGACACTTTTGCGAAAAATGTTATTTCTCCTTTAATAGGTCTTTTTTCATGCGGTTTTTTGCATAGCACAAATCTAGGATAGTTTAGCTTTCAATCCATACTAATTAGGCCATCAGGCGACTTGTATTTCCTATTTTTTTAGCCTTCCGAAGTTCGACCAAAAAATCGGCCATTTTTGAAAAATTTCCTTTGGTCCCCCCTTTGCTACTTTGCCAAAAATGGCCATTTTCGACACTTTTGCGAAAAATGTTATTTCTCCTTTAATAGGTCTTTTTTCATGCGGTTTTTTGCATAGCACAAATCTAGGATAGTTTAGCTTTCAATCCATACTAATTAGGCCATCAGGCGACTTGTATTTCCTATTTTTTTAGCCTTCCGAAGTTCGACCAAAAAATCGGCCATTTTTGAAAAATTTCCTTTGGTCCCCCCTTTGCTACTTTGCCAAAAATGGCCATTTTCGACACTTTTGCGAAAAATGTTATTTCTCCTTTAATAGGTCTTTTTTCATGCGGTTTTTTGCATAGCACAAATCTAGGATAGTTTAGCTTTCAATCCATACTAATTAGGCCATCAGGCGACTTGTATTTCCTATTTTTTTAGCCTTCCGAAGTTCGACCAAAAAATCGGCCATTTTTGAAAAATTTCCTTTGGTCCCCCCTTTGCTACTTTGCCAAAAATGGCCATTTTCGACACTTTTGCGAAAAATGTTATTTCTCCTTTAATAGGTCTTTTTTCATGCGGTTTTTTGCATAGCACAAATCTAGGATAGTTTAGCTTTCAATCCATACTAATTAGGCCATCAGGCGACTTGTATTTCCTATTTTTTTAGCCTTCCGAAGTTCGACCAAAAAATCGGCCATTTTTGAAAAATTTCCTTTGGTCCCCCCTTTGCTACTTTGCCAAAAATGGCCATTTTCGACACTTTTGCGAAAAATGTTATTTCTCCTTTAATAGGTCTTTTTTCATGCGGTTTTTTGCATAGCACAAATCTAGGATAGTTTAGCTTTCAATCCATACTAATTAGGCCATCAGGCGACTTGTATTTCCTATTTTTTTAGCCTTCCGAAGTTCGACCAAAAAATCGGCCATTTTTGAAAAATTTCCTTTGGTCCCCCCTTTGCTACTTTGCCAAAAATGGCCATTTTCGACACTTTTGCGAAAAATGTTATTTCTCCTTTAATAGGTCTTTTTTCATGCGGTTTTTTGCATAGCACAAATCTAGGATAGTTTAGCTTTCAATCCATACTAATTAGGCCATCAGGCGACTTGTATTTCCTATTTTTTTAGCCTTCCGAAGTTCGACCAAAAAATCGGCCATTTTTGAAAAATTTCCTTTGGTCCCCCCTTTGCTACTTTGCCAAAAATGGCCATTTTCGACACTTTTGCGAAAAATGTTATTTCTCCTTTAATAGGTCTTTTTTCATGCGGTTTTTTGCATAGCACAAATCTAGGATAGTTTAGCTTTCAATCCATACTAATTAGGCCATCAGGCGACTTGTATTTCCTATTTTTTTAGCCTTCCGAAGTTCGACCAAAAAATCGGCCATTTTTGAAAAATTTCCTTTGGTCCCCCCTTTGCTACTTTGCCAAAAATGGCCATTTTCGACACTTTTGCGAAAAATGTTATTTCTCCTTTAATAGGTCTTTTTTCATGCGGTTTTTTGCATAGCACAAATCTAGGATAGTTTAGCTTTCAATCCATACTAATTAGGCCATCAGGCGACTTGTATTTCCTATTTTTTTAGCCTTCCGAAGTTCGACCAAAAAATCGGCCATTTTTGAAAAATTTCCTTTGGTCCCCCCTTTGCTACTTTGCCAAAAATGGCCATTTTCGACACTTTTGCGAAAAATGTTATTTCTCCTTTAATAGGTCTTTTTTCATGCGGTTTTTTGCATAGCACAAATCTAGGATAGTTTAGCTTTCAATCCATACTAATTAGGCCATCAGGCGACTTGTATTTCCTATTTTTTTAGCCTTCCGAAGTTCGACCAAAAAATCGGCCATTTTTGAAAAATTTCCTTTGGTCCCCCCTTTGCTACTTTGCCAAAAATGGCCATTTTCGACACTTTTGCGAAAAATGTTATTTCTCCTTTAATAGGTCTTTTTTCATGCGGTTTTTTGCATAGCACAAATCTAGGATAGTTTAGCTTTCAATCCATACTAATTAGGCCATCAGGCGACTTGTATTTCCTATTTTTTTAGCCTTCCGAAGTTCGACCAAAAAATCGGCCATTTTTGAAAAATTTCCTTTGGTCCCCCCTTTGCTACTTTGCCAAAAATGGCCATTTTCGACACTTTTGCGAAAAATGTTATTTCTCCTTTAATAGGTCTTTTTTCATGCGGTTTTTTGCATAGCACAAATCTAGGATAGTTTAGCTTTCAATCCATACTAATTAGGCCATCAGGCGACTTGTATTTCCTATTTTTTTAGCCTTCCGAAGTTCGACCAAAAAATCGGCCATTTTTGAAAAATTTCCTTTGGTCCCCCCTTTGCTACTTTGCCAAAAATGGCCATTTTCGACACTTTTGCGAAAAATGTTATTTCTCCTTTAATAGGTCTTTTTTCATGCGGTTTTTTGCATAGCACAAATCTAGGATAGTTTAGCTTTCAATCCATACTAATTAGGCCATCAGGCGACTTGTATTTCCTATTTTTTTAGCCTTCCGAAGTTCGACCAAAAAATCGGCCATTTTTGAAAAATTTCCTTTGGTCCCCCCTTTGCTACTTTGCCAAAAATGGCCATTTTCGACACTTTTGCGAAAAATGTTATTTCTCCTTTAATAGGTCTTTTTTCATGCGGTTTTTTGCATAGCACAAATCTAGGATAGTTTAGCTTTCAATCCATACTAATTAGGCCATCAGGCGACTTGTATTTCCTATTTTTTTAGCCTTCCGAAGTTCGACCAAAAAATCGGCCATTTTTGAAAAATTTCCTTTGGTCCCCCCTTTGCTACTTTGCCAAAAATGGCCATTTTCGACACTTTTGCGAAAAATGTTATTTCTCCTTTAATAGGTCTTTTTTCATGCGGTTTTTTGCATAGCACAAATCTAGGATAGTTTAGCTTTCAATCCATACTAATTAGGCCATCAGGCGACTTGTATTTCCTATTTTTTTAGCCTTCCGAAGTTCGACCAAAAAATCGGCCATTTTTGAAAAATTTCCTTTGGTCCCCCCTTTGCTACTTTGCCAAAAATGGCCATTTTCGACACTTTTGCGAAAAATGTTATTTCTCCTTTAATAGGTCTTTTTTCATGCGGTTTTTTGCATAGCACAAATCTAGGATAGTTTAGCTTTCAATCCATACTAATTAGGCCATCAGGCGACTTGTATTTCCTATTTTTTTAGCCTTCCGAAGTTCGACCAAAAAATCGGCCATTTTTGAAAAATTTCCTTTGGTCCCCCCTTTGCTACTTTGCCAAAAATGGCCATTTTCGACACTTTTGCGAAAAATGTTATTTCTCCTTTAATAGGTCTTTTTTCATGCGGTTTTTTGCATAGCACAAATCTAGGATAGTTTAGCTTTCAATCCATACTAATTAGGCCATCAGGCGACTTGTATTTCCTATTTTTTTAGCCTTCCGAAGTTCGACCAAAAAATCGGCCATTTTTGAAAAATTTCCTTTGGTCCCCCCTTTGCTACTTTGCCAAAAATGGCCATTTTCGACACTTTTGCGAAAAATGTTATTTCTCCTTTAATAGGTCTTTTTTCATGCGGTTTTTTGCATAGCACAAATCTAGGATAGTTTAGCTTTCAATCCATACTAATTAGGCCATCAGGCGACTTGTATTTCCTATTTTTTTAGCCTTCCGAAGTTCGACCAAAAAATCGGCCATTTTTGAAAAATTTCCTTTGGTCCCCCCTTTGCTACTTTGCCAAAAATGGCCATTTTCGACACTTTTGCGAAAAATGTTATTTCTCCTTTAATAGGTCTTTTTTCATGCGGTTTTTTGCATAGCACAAATCTAGGATAGTTTAGCTTTCAATCCATACTAATTAGGCCATCAGGCGACTTGTATTTCCTATTTTTTTAGCCTTCCGAAGTTCGACCAAAAAATCGGCCATTTTTGAAAAATTTCCTTTGGTCCCCCCTTTGCTACTTTGCCAAAAATGGCCATTTTCGACACTTTTGCGAAAAATGTTATTTCTCCTTTAATAGGTCTTTTTTCATGCGGTTTTTTGCATAGCACAAATCTAGGATAGTTTAGCTTTCAATCCATACTAATTAGGCCATCAGGCGACTTGTATTTCCTATTTTTTTAGCCTTCCGAAGTTCGACCAAAAAATCGGCCATTTTTGAAAAATTTCCTTTGGTCCCCCCTTTGCTACTTTGCCAAAAATGGCCATTTTCGACACTTTTGCGAAAAATGTTATTTCTCCTTTAATAGGTCTTTTTTCATGCGGTTTTTTGCATAGCACAAATCTAGGATAGTTTAGCTTTCAATCCATACTAATTAGGCCATCAGGCGACTTGTATTTCCTATTTTTTTAGCCTTCCGAAGTTCGACCAAAAAATCGGCCATTTTTGAAAAATTTCCTTTGGTCCCCCCTTTGCTACTTTGCCAAAAATGGCCATTTTCGACACTTTTGCGAAAAATGTTATTTCTCCTTTAATAGGTCTTTTTTCATGCGGTTTTTTGCATAGCACAAATCTAGGATAGTTTAGCTTTCAATCCATACTAATTAGGCCATCAGGCGACTTGTATTTCCTATTTTTTTAGCCTTCCGAAGTTCGACCAAAAAATCGGCCATTTTTGAAAAATTTCCTTTGGTCCCCCCTTTGCTACTTTGCCAAAAATGGCCATTTTCGACACTTTTGCGAAAAATGTTATTTCTCCTTTAATAGGTCTTTTTTCATGCGGTTTTTTGCATAGCACAAATCTAGGATAGTTTAGCTTTCAATCCATACTAATTAGGCCATCAGGCGACTTGTATTTCCTATTTTTTTAGCCTTCCGAAGTTCGACCAAAAAATCGGCCATTTTTGAAAAATTTCCTTTGGTCCCCCCTTTGCTACTTTGCCAAAAATGGCCATTTTCGACACTTTTGCGAAAAATGTTATTTCTCCTTTAATAGGTCTTTTTTCATGCGGTTTTTTGCATAGCACAAATCTAGGATAGTTTAGCTTTCAATCCATACTAATTAGGCCATCAGGCGACTTGTATTTCCTATTTTTTTAGCCTTCCGAAGTTCGACCAAAAAATCGGCCATTTTTGAAAAATTTCCTTTGGTCCCCCCTTTGCTACTTTGCCAAAAATGGCCATTTTCGACACTTTTGCGAAAAATGTTATTTCTCCTTTAATAGGTCTTTTTTCATGCGGTTTTTTGCATAGCACAAATCTAGGATAGTTTAGCTTTCAATCCATACTAATTAGGCCATCAGGCGACTTGTATTTCCTATTTTTTTAGCCTTCCGAAGTTCGACCAAAAAATCGGCCATTTTTGAAAAATTTCCTTTGGTCCCCCCTTTGCTACTTTGCCAAAAATGGCCATTTTCGACACTTTTGCGAAAAATGTTATTTCTCCTTTAATAGGTCTTTTTTCATGCGGTTTTTTGCATAGCACAAATCTAGGATAGTTTAGCTTTCAATCCATACTAATTAGGCCATCAGGCGACTTGTATTTCCTATTTTTTTAGCCTTCCGAAGTTCGACCAAAAAATCGGCCATTTTTGAAAAATTTCCTTTGGTCCCCCCTTTGCTACTTTGCCAAAAATGGCCATTTTCGACACTTTTGCGAAAAATGTTATTTCTCCTTTAATAGGTCTTTTTTCATGCGGTTTTTTGCATAGCACAAATCTAGGATAGTTTAGCTTTCAATCCATACTAATTAGGCCATCAGGCGACTTGTATTTCCTATTTTTTTAGCCTTCCGAAGTTCGACCAAAAAATCGGCCATTTTTGAAAAATTTCCTTTGGTCCCCCCTTTGCTACTTTGCCAAAAATGGCCATTTTCGACACTTTTGCGAAAAATGTTATTTCTCCTTTAATAGGTCTTTTTTCATGCGGTTTTTTGCATAGCACAAATCTAGGATAGTTTAGCTTTCAATCCATACTAATTAGGCCATCAGGCGACTTGTATTTCCTATTTTTTTAGCCTTCCGAAGTTCGACCAAAAAATCGGCCATTTTTGAAAAATTTCCTTTGGTCCCCCCTTTGCTACTTTGCCAAAAATGGCCATTTTCGACACTTTTGCGAAAAATGTTATTTCTCCTTTAATAGGTCTTTTTTCATGCGGTTTTTTGCATAGCACAAATCTAGGATAGTTTAGCTTTCAATCCATACTAATTAGGCCATCAGGCGACTTGTATTTCCTATTTTTTTAGCCTTCCGAAGTTCGACCAAAAAATCGGCCATTTTTGAAAAATTTCCTTTGGTCCCCCCTTTGCTACTTTGCCAAAAATGGCCATTTTCGACACTTTTGCGAAAAATGTTATTTCTCCTTTAATAGGTCTTTTTTCATGCGGTTTTTTGCATAGCACAAATCTAGGATAGTTTAGCTTTCAATCCATACTAATTAGGCCATCAGGCGACTTGTATTTCCTATTTTTTTAGCCTTCCGAAGTTCGACCAAAAAATCGGCCATTTTTGAAAAATTTCCTTTGGTCCCCCCTTTGCTACTTTGCCAAAAATGGCCATTTTCGACACTTTTGCGAAAAATGTTATTTCTCCTTTAATAGGTCTTTTTTCATGCGGTTTTTTGCATAGCACAAATCTAGGATAGTTTAGCTTTCAATCCATACTAATTAGGCCATCAGGCGACTTGTATTTCCTATTTTTTTAGCCTTCCGAAGTTCGACCAAAAAATCGGCCATTTTTGAAAAATTTCCTTTGGTCCCCCCTTTGCTACTTTGCCAAAAATGGCCATTTTCGACACTTTTGCGAAAAATGTTATTTCTCCTTTAATAGGTCTTTTTTCATGCGGTTTTTTGCATAGCACAAATCTAGGATAGTTTAGCTTTCAATCCATACTAATTAGGCCATCAGGCGACTTGTATTTCCTATTTTTTTAGCCTTCCGAAGTTCGACCAAAAAATCGGCCATTTTTGAAAAATTTCCTTTGGTCCCCCCTTTGCTACTTTGCCAAAAATGGCCATTTTCGACACTTTTGCGAAAAATGTTATTTCTCCTTTAATAGGTCTTTTTTCATGCGGTTTTTTGCATAGCACAAATCTAGGATAGTTTAGCTTTCAATCCATACTAATTAGGCCATCAGGCGACTTGTATTTCCTATTTTTTTAGCCTTCCGAAGTTCGACCAAAAAATCGGCCATTTTTGAAAAATTTCCTTTGGTCCCCCCTTTGCTACTTTGCCAAAAATGGCCATTTTCGACACTTTTGCGAAAAATGTTATTTCTCCTTTAATAGGTCTTTTTTCATGCGGTTTTTTGCATAGCACAAATCTAGGATAGTTTAGCTTTCAATCCATACTAATTAGGCCATCAGGCGACTTGTATTTCCTATTTTTTTAGCCTTCCGAAGTTCGACCAAAAAATCGGCCATTTTTGAAAAATTTCCTTTGGTCCCCCCTTTGCTACTTTGCCAAAAATGGCCATTTTCGACACTTTTGCGAAAAATGTTATTTCTCCTTTAATAGGTCTTTTTTCATGCGGTTTTTTGCATAGCACAAATCTAGGATAGTTTAGCTTTCAATCCATACTAATTAGGCCATCAGGCGACTTGTATTTCCTATTTTTTTAGCCTTCCGAAGTTCGACCAAAAAATCGGCCATTTTTGAAAAATTTCCTTTGGTCCCCCCTTTGCTACTTTGCCAAAAATGGCCATTTTCGACACTTTTGCGAAAAATGTTATTTCTCCTTTAATAGGTCTTTTTTCATGCGGTTTTTTGCATAGCACAAATCTAGGATAGTTTAGCTTTCAATCCATACTAATTAGGCCATCAGGCGACTTGTATTTCCTATTTTTTTAGCCTTCCGAAGTTCGACCAAAAAATCGGCCATTTTTGAAAAATTTCCTTTGGTCCCCCCTTTGCTACTTTGCCAAAAATGGCCATTTTCGACACTTTTGCGAAAAATGTTATTTCTCCTTTAATAGGTCTTTTTTCATGCGGTTTTTTGCATAGCACAAATCTAGGATAGTTTAGCTTTCAATCCATACTAATTAGGCCATCAGGCGACTTGTATTTCCTATTTTTTTAGCCTTCCGAAGTTCGACCAAAAAATCGGCCATTTTTGAAAAATTTCCTTTGGTCCCCCCTTTGCTACTTTGCCAAAAATGGCCATTTTCGACACTTTTGCGAAAAATGTTATTTCTCCTTTAATAGGTCTTTTTTCATGCGGTTTTTTGCATAGCACAAATCTAGGATAGTTTAGCTTTCAATCCATACTAATTAGGCCATCAGGCGACTTGTATTTCCTATTTTTTTAGCCTTCCGAAGTTCGACCAAAAAATCGGCCATTTTTGAAAAATTTCCTTTGGTCCCCCCTTTGCTACTTTGCCAAAAATGGCCATTTTCGACACTTTTGCGAAAAATGTTATTTCTCCTTTAATAGGTCTTTTTTCATGCGGTTTTTTGCATAGCACAAATCTAGGATAGTTTAGCTTTCAATCCATACTAATTAGGCCATCAGGCGACTTGTATTTCCTATTTTTTTAGCCTTCCGAAGTTCGACCAAAAAATCGGCCATTTTTGAAAAATTTCCTTTGGTCCCCCCTTTGCTACTTTGCCAAAAATGGCCATTTTCGACACTTTTGCGAAAAATGTTATTTCTCCTTTAATAGGTCTTTTTTCATGCGGTTTTTTGCATAGCACAAATCTAGGATAGTTTAGCTTTCAATCCATACTAATTAGGCCATCAGGCGACTTGTATTTCCTATTTTTTTAGCCTTCCGAAGTTCGACCAAAAAATCGGCCATTTTTGAAAAATTTCCTTTGGTCCCCCCTTTGCTACTTTGCCAAAAATGGCCATTTTCGACACTTTTGCGAAAAATGTTATTTCTCCTTTAATAGGTCTTTTTTCATGCGGTTTTTTGCATAGCACAAATCTAGGATAGTTTAGCTTTCAATCCATACTAATTAGGCCATCAGGCGACTTGTATTTCCTATTTTTTTAGCCTTCCGAAGTTCGACCAAAAAATCGGCCATTTTTGAAAAATTTCCTTTGGTCCCCCCTTTGCTACTTTGCCAAAAATGGCCATTTTCGACACTTTTGCGAAAAATGTTATTTCTCCTTTAATAGGTCTTTTTTCATGCGGTTTTTTGCATAGCACAAATCTAGGATAGTTTAGCTTTCAATCCATACTAATTAGGCCATCAGGCGACTTGTATTTCCTATTTTTTTAGCCTTCCGAAGTTCGACCAAAAAATCGGCCATTTTTGAAAAATTTCCTTTGGTCCCCCCTTTGCTACTTTGCCAAAAATGGCCATTTTCGACACTTTTGCGAAAAATGTTATTTCTCCTTTAATAGGTCTTTTTTCATGCGGTTTTTTGCATAGCACAAATCTAGGATAGTTTAGCTTTCAATCCATACTAATTAGGCCATCAGGCGACTTGTATTTCCTATTTTTTTAGCCTTCCGAAGTTCGACCAAAAAATCGGCCATTTTTGAAAAATTTCCTTTGGTCCCCCCTTTGCTACTTTGCCAAAAATGGCCATTTTCGACACTTTTGCGAAAAATGTTATTTCTCCTTTAATAGGTCTTTTTTCATGCGGTTTTTTGCATAGCACAAATCTAGGATAGTTTAGCTTTCAATCCATACTAATTAGGCCATCAGGCGACTTGTATTTCCTATTTTTTTAGCCTTCCGAAGTTCGACCAAAAAATCGGCCATTTTTGAAAAATTTCCTTTGGTCCCCCCTTTGCTACTTTGCCAAAAATGGCCATTTTCGACACTTTTGCGAAAAATGTTATTTCTCCTTTAATAGGTCTTTTTTCATGCGGTTTTTTGCATAGCACAAATCTAGGATAGTTTAGCTTTCAATCCATACTAATTAGGCCATCAGGCGACTTGTATTTCCTATTTTTTTAGCCTTCCGAAGTTCGACCAAAAAATCGGCCATTTTTGAAAAATTTCCTTTGGTCCCCCCTTTGCTACTTTGCCAAAAATGGCCATTTTCGACACTTTTGCGAAAAATGTTATTTCTCCTTTAATAGGTCTTTTTTCATGCGGTTTTTTGCATAGCACAAATCTAGGATAGTTTAGCTTTCAATCCATACTAATTAGGCCATCAGGCGACTTGTATTTCCTATTTTTTTAGCCTTCCGAAGTTCGACCAAAAAATCGGCCATTTTTGAAAAATTTCCTTTGGTCCCCCCTTTGCTACTTTGCCAAAAATGGCCATTTTCGACACTTTTGCGAAAAATGTTATTTCTCCTTTAATAGGTCTTTTTTCATGCGGTTTTTTGCATAGCACAAATCTAGGATAGTTTAGCTTTCAATCCATACTAATTAGGCCATCAGGCGACTTGTATTTCCTATTTTTTTAGCCTTCCGAAGTTCGACCAAAAAATCGGCCATTTTTGAAAAATTTCCTTTGGTCCCCCCTTTGCTACTTTGCCAAAAATGGCCATTTTCGACACTTTTGCGAAAAATGTTATTTCTCCTTTAATAGGTCTTTTTTCATGCGGTTTTTTGCATAGCACAAATCTAGGATAGTTTAGCTTTCAATCCATACTAATTAGGCCATCAGGCGACTTGTATTTCCTATTTTTTTAGCCTTCCGAAGTTCGACCAAAAAATCGGCCATTTTTGAAAAATTTCCTTTGGTCCCCCCTTTGCTACTTTGCCAAAAATGGCCATTTTCGACACTTTTGCGAAAAATGTTATTTCTCCTTTAATAGGTCTTTTTTCATGCGGTTTTTTGCATAGCACAAATCTAGGATAGTTTAGCTTTCAATCCATACTAATTAGGCCATCAGGCGACTTGTATTTCCTATTTTTTTAGCCTTCCGAAGTTCGACCAAAAAATCGGCCATTTTTGAAAAATTTCCTTTGGTCCCCCCTTTGCTACTTTGCCAAAAATGGCCATTTTCGACACTTTTGCGAAAAATGTTATTTCTCCTTTAATAGGTCTTTTTTCATGCGGTTTTTTGCATAGCACAAATCTAGGATAGTTTAGCTTTCAATCCATACTAATTAGGCCATCAGGCGACTTGTATTTCCTATTTTTTTAGCCTTCCGAAGTTCGACCAAAAAATCGGCCATTTTTGAAAAATTTCCTTTGGTCCCCCCTTTGCTACTTTGCCAAAAATGGCCATTTTCGACACTTTTGCGAAAAATGTTATTTCTCCTTTAATAGGTCTTTTTTCATGCGGTTTTTTGCATAGCACAAATCTAGGATAGTTTAGCTTTCAATCCATACTAATTAGGCCATCAGGCGACTTGTATTTCCTATTTTTTTAGCCTTCCGAAGTTCGACCAAAAAATCGGCCATTTTTGAAAAATTTCCTTTGGTCCCCCCTTTGCTACTTTGCCAAAAATGGCCATTTTCGACACTTTTGCGAAAAATGTTATTTCTCCTTTAATAGGTCTTTTTTCATGCGGTTTTTTGCATAGCACAAATCTAGGATAGTTTAGCTTTCAATCCATACTAATTAGGCCATCAGGCGACTTGTATTTCCTATTTTTTTAGCCTTCCGAAGTTCGACCAAAAAATCGGCCATTTTTGAAAAATTTCCTTTGGTCCCCCCTTTGCTACTTTGCCAAAAATGGCCATTTTCGACACTTTTGCGAAAAATGTTATTTCTCCTTTAATAGGTCTTTTTTCATGCGGTTTTTTGCATAGCACAAATCTAGGATAGTTTAGCTTTCAATCCATACTAATTAGGCCATCAGGCGACTTGTATTTCCTATTTTTTTAGCCTTCCGAAGTTCGACCAAAAAATCGGCCATTTTTGAAAAATTTCCTTTGGTCCCCCCTTTGCTACTTTGCCAAAAATGGCCATTTTCGACACTTTTGCGAAAAATGTTATTTCTCCTTTAATAGGTCTTTTTTCATGCGGTTTTTTGCATAGCACAAATCTAGGATAGTTTAGCTTTCAATCCATACTAATTAGGCCATCAGGCGACTTGTATTTCCTATTTTTTTAGCCTTCCGAAGTTCGACCAAAAAATCGGCCATTTTTGAAAAATTTCCTTTGGTCCCCCCTTTGCTACTTTGCCAAAAATGGCCATTTTCGACACTTTTGCGAAAAATGTTATTTCTCCTTTAATAGGTCTTTTTTCATGCGGTTTTTTGCATAGCACAAATCTAGGATAGTTTAGCTTTCAATCCATACTAATTAGGCCATCAGGCGACTTGTATTTCCTATTTTTTTAGCCTTCCGAAGTTCGACCAAAAAATCGGCCATTTTTGAAAAATTTCCTTTGGTCCCCCCTTTGCTACTTTGCCAAAAATGGCCATTTTCGACACTTTTGCGAAAAATGTTATTTCTCCTTTAATAGGTCTTTTTTCATGCGGTTTTTTGCATAGCACAAATCTAGGATAGTTTAGCTTTCAATCCATACTAATTAGGCCATCAGGCGACTTGTATTTCCTATTTTTTTAGCCTTCCGAAGTTCGACCAAAAAATCGGCCATTTTTGAAAAATTTCCTTTGGTCCCCCCTTTGCTACTTTGCCAAAAATGGCCATTTTCGACACTTTTGCGAAAAATGTTATTTCTCCTTTAATAGGTCTTTTTTCATGCGGTTTTTTGCATAGCACAAATCTAGGATAGTTTAGCTTTCAATCCATACTAATTAGGCCATCAGGCGACTTGTATTTCCTATTTTTTTAGCCTTCCGAAGTTCGACCAAAAAATCGGCCATTTTTGAAAAATTTCCTTTGGTCCCCCCTTTGCTACTTTGCCAAAAATGGCCATTTTCGACACTTTTGCGAAAAATGTTATTTCTCCTTTAATAGGTCTTTTTTCATGCGGTTTTTTGCATAGCACAAATCTAGGATAGTTTAGCTTTCAATCCATACTAATTAGGCCATCAGGCGACTTGTATTTCCTATTTTTTTAGCCTTCCGAAGTTCGACCAAAAAATCGGCCATTTTTGAAAAATTTCCTTTGGTCCCCCCTTTGCTACTTTGCCAAAAATGGCCATTTTCGACACTTTTGCGAAAAATGTTATTTCTCCTTTAATAGGTCTTTTTTCATGCGGTTTTTTGCATAGCACAAATCTAGGATAGTTTAGCTTTCAATCCATACTAATTAGGCCATCAGGCGACTTGTATTTCCTATTTTTTTAGCCTTCCGAAGTTCGACCAAAAAATCGGCCATTTTTGAAAAATTTCCTTTGGTCCCCCCTTTGCTACTTTGCCAAAAATGGCCATTTTCGACACTTTTGCGAAAAATGTTATTTCTCCTTTAATAGGTCTTTTTTCATGCGGTTTTTTGCATAGCACAAATCTAGGATAGTTTAGCTTTCAATCCATACTAATTAGGCCATCAGGCGACTTGTATTTCCTATTTTTTTAGCCTTCCGAAGTTCGACCAAAAAATCGGCCATTTTTGAAAAATTTCCTTTGGTCCCCCCTTTGCTACTTTGCCAAAAATGGCCATTTTCGACACTTTTGCGAAAAATGTTATTTCTCCTTTAATAGGTCTTTTTTCATGCGGTTTTTTGCATAGCACAAATCTAGGATAGTTTAGCTTTCAATCCATACTAATTAGGCCATCAGGCGACTTGTATTTCCTATTTTTTTAGCCTTCCGAAGTTCGACCAAAAAATCGGCCATTTTTGAAAAATTTCCTTTGGTCCCCCCTTTGCTACTTTGCCAAAAATGGCCATTTTCGACACTTTTGCGAAAAATGTTATTTCTCCTTTAATAGGTCTTTTTTCATGCGGTTTTTTGCATAGCACAAATCTAGGATAGTTTAGCTTTCAATCCATACTAATTAGGCCATCAGGCGACTTGTATTTCCTATTTTTTTAGCCTTCCGAAGTTCGACCAAAAAATCGGCCATTTTTGAAAAATTTCCTTTGGTCCCCCCTTTGCTACTTTGCCAAAAATGGCCATTTTCGACACTTTTGCGAAAAATGTTATTTCTCCTTTAATAGGTCTTTTTTCATGCGGTTTTTTGCATAGCACAAATCTAGGATAGTTTAGCTTTCAATCCATACTAATTAGGCCATCAGGCGACTTGTATTTCCTATTTTTTTAGCCTTCCGAAGTTCGACCAAAAAATCGGCCATTTTTGAAAAATTTCCTTTGGTCCCCCCTTTGCTACTTTGCCAAAAATGGCCATTTTCGACACTTTTGCGAAAAATGTTATTTCTCCTTTAATAGGTCTTTTTTCATGCGGTTTTTTGCATAGCACAAATCTAGGATAGTTTAGCTTTCAATCCATACTAATTAGGCCATCAGGCGACTTGTATTTCCTATTTTTTTAGCCTTCCGAAGTTCGACCAAAAAATCGGCCATTTTTGAAAAATTTCCTTTGGTCCCCCCTTTGCTACTTTGCCAAAAATGGCCATTTTCGACACTTTTGCGAAAAATGTTATTTCTCCTTTAATAGGTCTTTTTTCATGCGGTTTTTTGCATAGCACAAATCTAGGATAGTTTAGCTTTCAATCCATACTAATTAGGCCATCAGGCGACTTGTATTTCCTATTTTTTTAGCCTTCCGAAGTTCGACCAAAAAATCGGCCATTTTTGAAAAATTTCCTTTGGTCCCCCCTTTGCTACTTTGCCAAAAATGGCCATTTTCGACACTTTTGCGAAAAATGTTATTTCTCCTTTAATAGGTCTTTTTTCATGCGGTTTTTTGCATAGCACAAATCTAGGATAGTTTAGCTTTCAATCCATACTAATTAGGCCATCAGGCGACTTGTATTTCCTATTTTTTTAGCCTTCCGAAGTTCGACCAAAAAATCGGCCATTTTTGAAAAATTTCCTTTGGTCCCCCCTTTGCTACTTTGCCAAAAATGGCCATTTTCGACACTTTTGCGAAAAATGTTATTTCTCCTTTAATAGGTCTTTTTTCATGCGGTTTTTTGCATAGCACAAATCTAGGATAGTTTAGCTTTCAATCCATACTAATTAGGCCATCAGGCGACTTGTATTTCCTATTTTTTTAGCCTTCCGAAGTTCGACCAAAAAATCGGCCATTTTTGAAAAATTTCCTTTGGTCCCCCCTTTGCTACTTTGCCAAAAATGGCCATTTTCGACACTTTTGCGAAAAATGTTATTTCTCCTTTAATAGGTCTTTTTTCATGCGGTTTTTTGCATAGCACAAATCTAGGATAGTTTAGCTTTCAATCCATACTAATTAGGCCATCAGGCGACTTGTATTTCCTATTTTTTTAGCCTTCCGAAGTTCGACCAAAAAATCGGCCATTTTTGAAAAATTTCCTTTGGTCCCCCCTTTGCTACTTTGCCAAAAATGGCCATTTTCGACACTTTTGCGAAAAATGTTATTTCTCCTTTAATAGGTCTTTTTTCATGCGGTTTTTTGCATAGCACAAATCTAGGATAGTTTAGCTTTCAATCCATACTAATTAGGCCATCAGGCGACTTGTATTTCCTATTTTTTTAGCCTTCCGAAGTTCGACCAAAAAATCGGCCATTTTTGAAAAATTTCCTTTGGTCCCCCCTTTGCTACTTTGCCAAAAATGGCCATTTTCGACACTTTTGCGAAAAATGTTATTTCTCCTTTAATAGGTCTTTTTTCATGCGGTTTTTTGCATAGCACAAATCTAGGATAGTTTAGCTTTCAATCCATACTAATTAGGCCATCAGGCGACTTGTATTTCCTATTTTTTTAGCCTTCCGAAGTTCGACCAAAAAATCGGCCATTTTTGAAAAATTTCCTTTGGTCCCCCCTTTGCTACTTTGCCAAAAATGGCCATTTTCGACACTTTTGCGAAAAATGTTATTTCTCCTTTAATAGGTCTTTTTTCATGCGGTTTTTTGCATAGCACAAATCTAGGATAGTTTAGCTTTCAATCCATACTAATTAGGCCATCAGGCGACTTGTATTTCCTATTTTTTTAGCCTTCCGAAGTTCGACCAAAAAATCGGCCATTTTTGAAAAATTTCCTTTGGTCCCCCCTTTGCTACTTTGCCAAAAATGGCCATTTTCGACACTTTTGCGAAAAATGTTATTTCTCCTTTAATAGGTCTTTTTTCATGCGGTTTTTTGCATAGCACAAATCTAGGATAGTTTAGCTTTCAATCCATACTAATTAGGCCATCAGGCGACTTGTATTTCCTATTTTTTTAGCCTTCCGAAGTTCGACCAAAAAATCGGCCATTTTTGAAAAATTTCCTTTGGTCCCCCCTTTGCTACTTTGCCAAAAATGGCCATTTTCGACACTTTTGCGAAAAATGTTATTTCTCCTTTAATAGGTCTTTTTTCATGCGGTTTTTTGCATAGCACAAATCTAGGATAGTTTAGCTTTCAATCCATACTAATTAGGCCATCAGGCGACTTGTATTTCCTATTTTTTTAGCCTTCCGAAGTTCGACCAAAAAATCGGCCATTTTTGAAAAATTTCCTTTGGTCCCCCCTTTGCTACTTTGCCAAAAATGGCCATTTTCGACACTTTTGCGAAAAATGTTATTTCTCCCTTAATAGGTCTTTTTTCATGCGGTTTTTTGCATAGCACAAATCTAGGATAGTTTAGCTTTCAATCCATACTAATTAGGCCATCAGGCGACTTGTATTTCCTATTTTTTTAGCCTTCCGAAGTTCGACCAAAAAATCGGCCATTTTTGAAAAATTCCTTTGGTCCCCCCTTTGCTACTTTGCCAAAAATGGCCATTTTCGACACTTTTGCGAAAAATGTTATTTCTCCTTTAATAGGTCTTTTTTCATGCGGTTTTTTGCATAGCACAAATCTAGGATAGTTTAGCTTTCAATCCATACTAATTAGGCCATCAGGCGACTTGTATTTCCTATTTTTTTAGCCTTCCGAAGTTCGACCAAAAAATCGGCCATTTTTGAAAAATTTCCTTTGGTCCCCCCTTTGCTACTTTGCCAAAAATGGCCATTTTCGACACTTTTGCGAAAAATGTTATTTCTCCTTTAATAGGTCTTTTTTCATGCGGTTTTTTGCATAGCACAAATCTAGGATAGTTTAGCTTTCAATCCATACTAATTAGGCCATCAGGCGACTTGTATTTCCTATTTTTTTAGCCTTCCGAAGTTCGACCAAAAAATCGGCCATTTTTGAAAAATTTCCTTTGGTCCCCCCTTTGCTACTTTGCCAAAAATGGCCATTTTCGACACTTTTGCGAAAAATGTTATTTCTCCTTTAATAGGTCTTTTTTCATGCGGTTTTTTGCATAGCACAAATCTAGGATAGTTTAGCTTTCAATCCATACTAATTAGGCCATCAGGCGACTTGTATTTCCTATTTTTTAGCCTTCCGAAGTTCGACCAAAAAATCGGCCATTTTTGAAAAATTTCCTTTGGTCCCCCCTTTGCTACTTTGCCAAAAATGGCCATTTTCGACACTTTTGCGAAAAATGTTATTTCTCCTTTAATAGGTCTTTTTTCATGCGGTTTTTTGCATAGCACAAATCTAGGATAGTTTAGCTTTCAATCCATACTAATTAGGCCATCAGGCGACTTGTATTTCCTATTTTTTTAGCCTTCCGAAGTTCGACCAAAAAATCGGCCATTTTTGAAAAATTTCCTTTGGTCCCCCCTTTGCTACTTTGCCAAAAATGGCCATTTTCGACACTTTTGCGAAAAATGTTATTTCTCCTTTAATAGGTCTTTTTTCATGCGGTTTTTTGCATAGCACAAATCTAGGATAGTTTAGCTTTCAATCCATACTAATTAGGCCATCAGGCGACTTGTATTTCCTATTTTTTTAGCCTTCCGAAGTTCGACCAAAAAATCGGCCATTTTTGAAAAATTTCCTTTGGTACCCCTTTGCTACTTTGCCAAAAATGGCCATTTTCGACACTTTTGCGAAAAATGTTATTTCTCCTTTAATAGGTCTTTTTTCATGCGGTTTTTTGCATAGCACAAATCTAGGATAGTTTAGCTTTCAATCCATACTAATTAGGCCATCAGGCGACTTGTATTTCCTATTTTTTTAGCCTTCCGAAGTTCGACCAAAAAATCGGCCATTTTTGAAAAATTTCCTTTGGTCCCCCCTTTGCTACTTTGCCAAAAATGGCCATTTTCGACACTTTTGCGAAAAATGTTATTTCTCCTTAATAGGTCTTTTTTCATGCGGTTTTTTGCATAGCACAAATCTAGGATAGTTTAGCTTTCAATCCATACTAATTAGGCCATCAGGCGACTTGTATTTCCTATTTTTTTAGCCTTCCGAAGTTCGACCAAAAAATCGGCCATTTTTGAAAAATTTCCTTTGGTCCCCCCTTTGCTACTTTGCCAAAAATGGCCATTTTCGACACTTTTGCGAAAAATGTTATTTCTCCTTTAATAGGTCTTTTTTCATGCGGTTTTTTGCATAGCACAAATCTAGGATAGTTTAGCTTTCAATCCATACTAATTAGGCCATCAGGCGACTTGTATTTCCTATTTTTTTAGCCTTCCGAAGTTCGACCAAAAAATCGGCCATTTTTGAAAAATTTCCTTTGGTCCCCCCTTTGCTACTTTGCCAAAAATGGCCATTTTCGACACTTTTGCGAAAAATGTTATTTCTCCTTTAATAGGTCTTTTTTCATGCGGTTTTTTGCATAGCACAAATCTAGGATAGTTTAGCTTTCAATCCATACTAATTAGGCCATCAGGCGACTTGTATTTCCTATTTTTTTAGCCTTCCGAAGTTCGACCAAAAAATCGGCCATTTTTGAAAAATTTCCTTTGGTCCCCCCTTTGCTACTTTGCCAAAAATGGCCATTTTCGACACTTTTGCGAAAAATGTTATTTCTCCCTTAATAGGTCTTTTTTCATGCGGTTTTTTGCATAGCACAAATCTAGGATAGTTTAGCTTTCAATCCATACTAATTAGGCCATCAGGCGACTTGTATTTGCTATTTTGTAGCCTTCCGAAGTTCGACCAAAAAATCGGCCATTTTTGAAAATTTCCTTTGGTCCCCCCTTTGCTACTTTGCCAAAAATGGCCATTTTCGACACTTTTGCGAAAAATGTTATTTCTCCTTTAATAGGTCTTTTTTCATGCGGTTTTTTGCATAGCACAAATCTAGGATAGTTTAGCTTTCAATCCATACTAATTAGGCCATCAGGCGACTTGTATTTCCTATTTTTTTAGCCTTCCGAAGTTCGACCAAAAAATCGGCCATTTTTGAAAAATTTCCTTTGGTCCCCCCTTTGCTACTTTGCCAAAAATGGCCATTTTCGACACTTTTGCGAAAAATGTTATTTCTCTTAATAGGTCTTTTTTCATGCGGTTTTTTGCATAGCACAAATCTAGGATAGTTTAGCTTTCAATCCATACTAATTAGGCCATCAGGCGACTTGTATTTCCTATTTTTTTAGCCTTCCGAAGTTCGACCAAAAAATCTGCACCTTTTTACAAATTTCCCTTGGTCCCCCCTTTGCTACTTTGCCAAAAATGGCCATTTTCGACACTTTTGCGAAAAATGTTATTTCTCCTCTAATAGGTCTTTTTTCATGCGGTTTTTTGCATAGCACAAATCTAGGATAGTTTAGCTTTCAATCCATACTAATTAGGCCATCAGGCGACTTGTATTTCCTAATTTTTTAGCCTTCCGAAGTTCGACCAAAAAATCGGCCATTTTTGAAAAATTTCCTTTGGTCCCCCTTTGCTACTTGGCCAAAAATGGCCATTTTCGACACTTTTGCGAAAAATGTTATTTCTCTTAATAGGTCTTTTTTCATGCGGTTTTTTGCATAGCACAAATCTAGGATAGTTTAGCTTTCAATCCATACTAATTAGGCCATCAGGCGACTTGTATTTCCTATTTTTTAGCCTTCCGAAGTTCGACCAAAAAATCGGCCATTTTTGAAAAATTTCCTTTGGTCCCCCCTTTGCTACTTTGCCAAAATGGCCATTTTCGACACTTTTGCGAAAATGTTATTTCTCCTTAATAGGTCTTTTTTCATGCGGTTTTTGCATAGCACAAATCTAGGATAGTTTAGCTTTCAATCCATACTAATTAGGCCATCAGGCGATTGTATTTCCTTTTTTT